>NC_088360.1:125328714-125343714 GCF_034508935.2 Berghia stephanieae | reverse complement strand
ACAAAAGCTAAAGTTATCCCCCTTGAAACCAAGCGAATGCAAATTATGGCAACAGAAACATTCAAAATTATTCATAAATTATCCCCAAACTGTCTAGAAAATTTATTATTAACTTTCAAAGAAAGAAAATATGATTTTAGGCACACCAATAGATATATTCATGTCCCAAATATAAAAACAACCCATTTCGGTAAACAGTCCTTTCGATATGCCGCTGTAGTTTCGTCGAATAATCTGCCGGAGCACATGAGAACGGATAATATATTATTATATTTGAATAGATTTGAGAAACTCTTATGACAGATCTGTTTTCTATTTCCGTATATCTGATATTCATATTTATTGAAACAGTGTGCCATGTCAATTATTATGTATAATATATAGTATTTGATTTACGTGCAAAGTGCTTCTTTTTTTAAATTCTTATGTCGGTGAAAAGCCTTAAAGGCTAACTGGTTTTAAGTCATATTTTATTAAGGAAATATAAATCATTATTTTTTCAAATTATTACTTTATATTTTGTTGTCATTATTACTAGTTGTTATGTAAAAAGATGTATGCATGATATTTATATTTACCGACAATTAATAATGTATTCATACATTCATTCATTCATTCACACTATGCTGTTTGAAGTGTGTACAAAATAATAAAGAAAAATGAATATAACAACATAATTCCTAGATCCTGTTACTTACAGAGAGTACATGCAGCTAAATATTTCTCTGTCTGTTATTCATGTAATGTATTTATGCTTTTATTTATTGTTGTAATTGGCTGAAGAAGATCTTTGAACCAGAAATGTTTCATGTTTGGTATTTTGTTCTCCTTGAATTCATTTTTGTTCATAACTCTTTCGCTAGAGAATGCCACTCAATTACTAAGGAGTCTGGTTCGATCCAAAGCTGCTGTAAAATTTTAATTGGTCACCTGTCTCACCAGGACTCTGAAAACAGAGGGGACAGCGTAGCTCAGCGGTATGGTCTTTGCTTCGTACCCGAAAGCTACCGAGTACGACTACCTGCCGCACTGTGTGGCCTTGAGCAAGTCACCTACCATTAGTTCACTTTGCGGCGCTGCACTGCGATTGACGCCTGGGTTATTCCAGTCTTTCCTTGGAATAGATCCTAAAGAAAAATTTCCCCATAGAGATGAATAAAGGGAATTCATTAATACGCGTATTTAAAGTTTTGGCCAGAAAACGTGTCCTTCAAATATTGATCAATCAAAATGTTTTCACGAATTCCCAGATTTGAAAGTTTTATGCAAGAAGAGTGTCAATTTGATCGAGGGTACTTGAAGGACGAGATTTCTGTCCAACATTTTAAATACGTGTTTTAAAAAGTACGGCAGAGCAGGTACATTTGAACAAATCCCTGCGTGGTGAATGGGGAGGTTGTCTCTCCGACTTTATTTCTTTCACCGAACCTGTAGGGAAATTCATACTTTATTCCCCTGAATTATTTACAATACTTTGACATAAGGTTTGAATAATCGAACATCGCGTTGTGTCGAGTGAATACAACGTGAGCATTTACATAGAGCAATGCTCACTAATACTAATACAAACGTGCTCAACGAGCTTTACAACAGGTTCTTAGCCAACAGCAGCGTTTAACACGAAGAACAGGGCAGGAAGCCTGCAAAACGGCAATACGCTGTTAACGACCAGGTACTTATTTTACACCTGACTACGGTGTGAGAATGCGAGTAAAGAGCCTCTTCCGAGAACTCTACTTTACGCCGCTCAAAGCGGGACTCGAACCTTTCACATACCGGTCATAAATATGAGTGCCATACTAGAAGACCCCTCTATACTTCAGAAATGGAGGCAAAATAAGATATCACCCGAAAGTAGTTAATTGAATTGACTAAAATCATTATAGTAATCTAATACAAATAAACAAGCTTTACAAGTCATTTTTTGGTTTCATGTTATTTCCATGTATTAAAGCTGATTCATATCTAAACTAAATAGATTTATTGCTATGCATTTTATCACAAATGTGTACATAATCTGAAGTTTATTTTCGACGATTATATGTTTTTCTTTTCTTTTTTTTAATTCTAAACTTCATATAATTTAATTGTACTAGCTAGCTCTACTGATGCTTTGTGATAGTTTGCAATTATTTATGAGATGTTTATTGTGTACCACATGTCTGTACAAAAAAAAACCCCGAAAAGATTAAATTTATTATTGTTATTGTTATTATTATTATTATTATTATTATTATTATTATTATTATTATTATTATTATTATTATCATTATCATTTTATCATCATGATCATCATCATCATCATCATCATCATCATCATCATCATCATCATCATCATCATAATCATCAGCCTCATTGTTATTATTATTATTATTATTATTATTATTATTATTATTATTATTATTATCATCATCATCATCATGCTCATTATTATTATTATTATTATTATTAATATCATTGTTATTATTAATATTACTATTATATTATTATTATCGTTATTATTACTATCATCATCAATATTATTATTATCATTATTATCATTATTATTATTATTAATATCATTGTTATTATTATTATTATTATTATTATTATTATTATTATTATTATTATTATTATGGTCATCATCATCATCATCATTATTATTAATTATTTTTTATCATAATCTTCATCATCATCGTCATTAAACACCGCCCAGCCAGTTCTGTTTGCCAGCAATCTGATCACAGAGGATAAGTAGCTGTATTTCTTCCGATTTGAGAAAGCAAACACGCCAGTCAGAAGAAGGAACAGGACACCTCTCTACATTATGCCGTCGATCAGGGAGCTTTATCTACACACATTGGATATCCCCCAAGTCATTTCGAGACATGGGAGACTCTTCTTATTACAATGACAAGCTCAATGCCGTGGCAATAATTACGGTAAACAACTTTCCAAAGTCATTACTCAACATTTACAACAAAACAAGCTTCTACCATTATTGGCGGGGGTCAATCAACACCTAGCCTGAGGGTATTCCAATCACTTTAGTATTAAATAGGTAGTTACTTTTTTTTGACATCTTCAAACATTAAACATGACGCTACGTTGGTCTGTCGATTTATACTTCACTCTTGACTCTAATAGACCAAGCTACCAAATCATGCCAAGCCCTTGGAGTCGGAGTTCAACGTGGTTTCTATAGCGTGAAACAGGCAATATCAATTGCTGTCTACCCTTTGGATAGTACGTTAGTCTATCGCAAAGTATATTCCGTCAATTCTAACAGACCCAGATAACCCATAACTGTTAAGTGGACAGTGAAGGGTCAGAAAAATAATGCGACTTCACCCGGGATCTACCTCAGTTCCTTTGCGTGTGAAGCGAGTATTCTACCAACTGTGCTATCAAAATCCCTTATAAAAAAAACAAAAACAAATCTAGACATAATATCTCTGGTTGTGAATCAACTACACTACTCAATGAGCTACTGGAACACTCCACCCCTCACCCCATCCCAGACAGTCTATACACACTATATAAGCAACCAACTGTTGACTTCACTTTTCATTGGTTAAATGGTTCTAGCCATTACTCTTTAGTTTAACAAAACAATATATTTTCTCCCTCTAACTCATCTCTTCTTTCGAATAAACAATTCAAGGTCTTTTTAAGGTCTAGAGCCTTGTTTCCACTCACACCAAATTATATATATTATTTCCCTTAGGATTTCTGCCTGATTGGCCATTGTTTTCTTGGCAATTACGAAAAGCTAGACATATTTTACCTTGAGTGGAAACATGTTGAATTCTGTTTTCATTATTAGACACTCCAATCAATAGTAATAGTATATCTCGAGATAGAAAATGGGAAAGTCATGCCCCTACTCAGAATTTTATAATGATAATAATACATTTTAATGATTTGTTTCTCAATATAGTATCTATATACAAAAGTGAAGATTGTGATAATTTAAAGTAAAGTCATGACTTTCCATGTCAACTAGACTACCGCTGTTTTGATTCCATTGAAAACTGCGGCAAAGGTAATTATAGACGACATCCCTTGTTATAATTATTACAATATAATATGATATAATATAATATATTACAATATAATATACAATACTATGCATACTTTCTTACATATTATGCACATTTACGTGTCTGAAATTCCAATTTTTTTTAAATAATAAAAGTATAAATAAATAAATAAAATTCTGGTTATTCATCACCAAGGGGAAATTTGTCTTTAGGGTCTATTCCAAGGGAAGACTAGAATAGCCCAAGCATCAGATGCAGTACAGCGCAGCAAAGTGAGATTGGGTGAAGTGACTTGCTCAAGGCCACACAGCTCAGCGGATATTCGAACTCTGTACCTTTCAAGGTACGAAGCAAGGACCGTGCCATTGAGCCACGCTGTCGTTTGTGGTCTCATTGTTATGATGAATGAAAATAAAAATACTCACAGACATGTCCGTAACAACAATGATAAATGGACGCTTTTAAGAACAAGTAGGCTATCCCAGATTTTACTGTTTTGAGAAAATCAACATTGAAGATTTCGATCCCATAAAATGTCCAATTACTCAAATACTATTCAATATTTATTTTTTTTCAAAAATTTCTGTATGGAATGATAATTGTACTTGACTATGCTAGTCATAAAAGAAAACAACAAATACATCACAGAATTTTCTTATTTTATTAAAACAAATGGGTTGGCCGAGTTGTTCATATTTAACCACATCACTGAGCAAAGAATTTACATGATATAATAAGGGCTATCCCACCCAACTTGCACATCGGGCCATCCCTAGTTAAATGGGCTATTCCATCTTACGACATGTCTGTTGCGAAATAATGGGCTGTCCCTCTCACACATGTAGTAAATTTAATCAATTTTTCCTACATTAAACGAATGTTTAATGCCTTAAATTATATTTTTACGCGTCTTAACACTTTGCACTGACAATTGAAATGCAAAATATTACCTGATATGAGGGCATTGTTGTTTGGTGGGGAGTTTTCTTCATTCAGTCGTGAATTCGACATGTTGTCGTGTTGAAGCCATGTTTGAAGGGTTAGCCCGCTTACATTTATGTACACACATTGTGTTTTCGGTTAAAACACAAGGCAGTTTATACCGATACCGAAGCAAATAAACGAAATTGATTATCGAAACCTTTTCAGGGGGTTGGGCAACGCCCACTTTTGACCCCTATGTAATTATTTAAAAAATAAAAAAAATCGGGGATAGCCCACTTGTCCTTAAAAGCGTCCAAAACGGTATTATGTAGGGATAAATCGAACCCCTGAAAAATGAGTTCAGAAATTTTATTATGAGAAATTTGAACTTGGAGTTTTGTGCGATGACAGAAACTGTATATAGCCTATTTATTATCCATCATAACGGGGATAAATTAACCCCAAGTTTCCTCTGTGTGGCTATAAATCCTATTATCATCGCCTGCTTCGTCCCGACATAATACCGCAGTGAGATGGTGGGTCACTAATAACTCCATGATGTGTGTCGAGTTGTAAAGCGCTTTGAGCATGTTTAGTGGATATCGCTCTATATAAATGGTCAATATTTTTGGCAGACATTTAAACATCGTCTTCTTTGAGCATTTTATTGAATTTTGCTCTTTATAAATAGATTTAGATACTCAATTTTGTCACACATTTAAACATGGCCTGCTTTGAGCATTTTTAGTGGAAATTGCTCATTATTTTGTCAGAGATTTAATCATCGTCTGTAAACAATGGTTTCTATAAATGGTTTCCGGGAGTCAAGCAAGTTATTACTTAAATAAACATTGCCAATGTCATTATCTATTTATAATTTTGAAATCTCGCAAATCTTTAAGAATAAGTAAAAGACAAATACAAGTTCAGATTCTAACTAACTATAATTAGATATATATTTTTTCAACGTTTTCTTTCTCAAAAGTAATCTTCTGTATTTCTACCTGTAATTTTGTGATATTTCTAATCATTTAAAAAATATCAGACAAAAAAAGAAAGACACACAAAAAAAAAACATTAAAAAACGCCAGTTATTTCATAATGGGGTTTCCAATTTTAAATTCAATTTTCAAGTTTGACTAATTTTGGTCTTATTTCCTAGACAGATTAGTAAACAATATTGTTTGTTGTTACTCATTTAAGAATCAGTCCATTAACAGAGTCGTTAAAGTACTTAACCGCCCCCGCACCCCTCCAAAAAAAAATACAAAATTAACTTAAAGCAATAAAACTAATATTTGTCTGATGAAACAAAACTAAATTTAATCTTTTAATACTATTTTAGTACAGTCGTGTTTCATAGGATCTCGTAACCAAAATGGGAGAGAGAGCATGGAAATCTAGTTTCAAAATAAATAAATACATAAATAAATAAAATTAACTTAGCCAACCAAGCAACGCTACAAGAGAAAGTGAGAGCCGATGAACAAAATGAATAAAAGCAGTAACATTGTAAACGCTATATCTATGTTCAATTTTTACATCTATTAGATAAAAGATGGAAGACAAGTATAGAAATAAAATAAATATTTCTTTTGACGACATTAATAGATGTTGTTAAAATATGGAAACAATATCTCATCTCATGTAGTTCCATATCTGAAGCAGACGTTGGAGGTCATCTTCCGCCAAGCTGATCTATCTCTTGCCAATTCTATTAAAGCAGCGCCACCTTTCTCAGCTTCATCTGTCCAAGTTCTTATCCCTTTCAAATACGTTATTCTTTGTCTTCCTCTTATTCTTTTTCCATTCATCTTTCCAGTCAAGGCGAGTATTTCCAAACCAGGGTGGCGGATAATGTGTCCTAAAAATTCCATTTGGCGTTTGATGATTTTTGTTATCAGTGATCTTTTTCTGTTTGCCATTTCTAAAATTTCTTCATTTCTTTTCCTTTCCATCCATGACACCCTCATCATTCTTCTGTAAAACCACATTTCCACTGCCTCCAGTCTTTTAACCATGGTCTTGTTTATGGTCCAGCTCTCACAACCATATAGCAGCACAGACAGTACATAGCAATCCAGGACTTTGATTTTTGTTTTCATGCTAATATTCCTGTTTTTCATAATTGTATGCAGCTGGTTGAATGCATTCTTCGCCATACCTATTCTTTTCTTTATTTCACAATCTGATTTTCCATTGGATGTTACATTGAAGCCTAAATATTTGAAACATTCAACTTGTTGTATTGTTTGTCCTCTGCTTGTTATTACACAGGCTGGAAACAATATAACGATACTAATATGACAAATATTCCAAACACATGTCCCAAACCAATCCTGTTGCAAGTATCAAGAACAGAAACATAATCACTGGTTCCCGGGTTTGAACGTCGCCATTGTAAAGTTATAGCCTGACACTGACCAAAAATGACCCCAAAACGCCAGTCTTTTGCCACAAAAGAAAACAAATCGTGAGTTGTATTCAATAGTTCAACCAATGAAATAACTTATTTCCTTGAGCTCTACTAACGACAACTCACTAGACGCTACACAAACCTAAAAAAAATGACGTCAGACTGCCAGTCCTAGAGGGTTCTAGTGTAAGGCTATATTATGTTAACGATGGCTACGGTTTGAACCCCCATGGACCAAAAGAGTCAGATAAAGACTTCATCCGGGAATGATCGATCCATTTTAGAGATTAAAGGAACAGTGTGGTTATTAATCTCTATTGAATAAATCAAAAAGTTTAAGGGTTTCGCAATTTTTAAAAAGCCTCTGGCCATAATTATAACGTTTTTTCCCAACAGATTATTATAATGATGATGAGGAAATACGATAATTGTAAGAACCGTCAATGGCTAAAACAGCAAATAAAAATTAATATGATGATCACTGCCGTAATGCTAAAATGTAATGATAATAATAATAATATAATAATAATAATAATAATAATAATAATAATAATAATAATAATAATATAATAATAATAATAATAATAATAATAATAATAATAATAATAATAATAATAATAATAATAATAATAATAATAATAATGAATGCAGAAATATGACGTAGGTTTGATAATGTCTATACCAAACGCTCAATCGATTAAATCAACAGATCCTCTTTTACACCGTGAAGATACAGATGTGGTTATTGCGTAAGATCAGACGTATAGTAAAAGACATTAGTCATTTTGGATAAATAAATATACAAGAAAGGATAAATCGATACATGTGACTAAATATTTGTAATCGGAATTGATTGACAGGGCAGTGCTGAGATTGCGGATACGTCTAGACTGGAACTTTCTAGATAGTAATTTATGGTCGATATGTAGACAGGGGAGGTTGGAGTTGGAGAGGGCCTGAGCCAGTTGGGGGGGGGGGGGGGGGGGGAGGGGAAAGTTTCCAACAATATGACTCATAGTTCCACTGACCAGTCCCTTTTTCGCTGACTCAATCATTAACTCGGCCATCAACGAAAGTCGCCCACGATGATTGATGATTTTCATAAGAATCGAGTCAATTTGTCAAGTGCGTATTTACGAAGTGAGATGAAGAGCCAAAGCTTTGTAAAAAAAAGGTTCATATTTACAACAGCATTGCTTTTCTTAATAAGCAATGTGCAATAAACAATTCTTCAGTTTTGTCAAGAATAATTTCTTGACTTCGTTGTGGAATCCCTGTAGGTCACTAGGTAGAGCGCTTGCCCCACGAGTAAAGGTATCGGTTTCCTTCTGGGTTGAACCGTTAATTTCTCTGATCTTTAAAAAAAGTTGAGCTTTTATATAGCGCAATATCCACTAAACGTGCTCAAGACGCTTTACAAAGGATCCCTGACCAACAGCAACACGTAACATATTGAACGAGACAGGACGCCTGTTAGGCAATATTACACTTTTTTCCTATAGAGACAATGCTGTTGGCGAGAAGGTAATCATGTTACATGTACACCTGAGTACGGTGAGACAATGTGAGTAAAGAGCCTCAACTATGCACCGAGCGAGGTTCAAACCGAGGACTTTACGATCCGAAAGAGAGTGTCATACCACAAGACCACATAGCCGCACTAAATAATTCTGTTTATTCTGATAGTTCTGGCGGAACGTACTTTGCGATAGTCTAGCGTCCTCTCTCAAAGGTAGTTGGCAATTGTTACGGTCTCTATAAGTCTACATAAATGGAGTTTATCGCTCTGAAGATCTACAGTCTTATTTCACTCGGCAACTTCATGGTTGTCAATTTAGTCCTTCAGACTTATTATAATCTTAACTTCTATGATAATGCTATAAATGCGCATTTGTTTCTTGTATTTAATAAGAAGTTGAAGATTGCTTTGCTTTCAATGAAAACATTTTAAATAAATTGTTAAGGATTTAATACCCTATCTTTTTTTACATGTTTACAAGCGGGGTGGTACCATAACCCAGACGCCTATTTTATTAAGCGTAGAATTGACGCAAATTCGACCGAAATCAATACTCCGTGGGACCTTAGAACACCCAACCACCTTCTCCTTTTTTCATGTATAGATAGAATGCGCTTGGCCAAGGAGTTCACAACATTGCCATCCGGAAGTAGAACGGATCAACACACAAACTCGGTGTAACCATGAACTTTTATAGTCTGGTTAATACAGTTTAGTGAGAACAACTCACAAACGCGGATGGCAAAAACAATAACAAAGGCCTGAGTGACGTCATCTGCATACTATCTATAGAGAATCCATTAAAATTGAACAGTGGATTAACCCATTTATACATTTTACTAACCCCGCTGTCTATCGACCAATAACAAAATGATTGAATTACCTATTCTGACTTGGAATCAAAATCTACTTACAAAACTAAACATGCCTTGTCTATAGATAACCAGCTTCTGTTCAAAGTCGGGACTGAACCGTTTTTTCTCTATTAACTTACTCAACCCTAACACCGTCTATATCCGTAGTATACCCTGGGTTACTTTTACCCCATGCCTATTTACTACATTTTTATGAATCAAAGTATAGGCGTAGTATCAAAGCTAATGTTTTTAGTTTTTGCATGTTAATGGTAGTTGAATAAAACTATCTATGTACATGCTCATTTTAAATACATTTTTCCAATATTTAAAAGTAGGAAAAATCTCTAGTATTGAGTGAGTTAATCCCCCGATTGAACGCTACAATTACTCAGATCATACGCTGATGTGCTAAGCCAATACTCGAGTTGCTTCCCTTTGAATGGCAGTCATCAAATCAGCATTCTTCAAGAAAGGGCTTGTTTTGGAGAAATGAGATCTAACAACAGGAGTAAAAAGCATCCCCCATTCACGTCGGATTGAAAACCGGTAATGGGATTTGACTTCTAGACCACGCTGCCGTACTCTGACTAAACGCATTTTTAAATTTTGGCCAGAAATATTTTATTTCAAATATCGATCAATTAAAATGCCCCTGGATTTGTTTAAATGTTTCAAACAGGAAGCTTCAGGGATGTCATAGGACTCTAATTTTGGATGAACGATATTTGGAGAAAAAAAAGTTTAGTTTTCTGGCTCAAAAATTTGCGTTTTGTCAGAATTAGTGAGCGTGGATTACGCTTTGTAGGAAAACCAAAGCGTCATGACCTTGCATACGATAAGAACTATATTATAGAAAAGATCGTGATAGCGATTCTGTGTTATTTCGATTCCTAATTGCCATATAATGTCACTTCAGTTTGTATGGAAGGCCAACCTTAAGCTAAAAAATGTCGTTCAAATACATAAGCAGATAGTTTATTTGCTCCTATAGGTTTTTAAATAAACGTTTGTGAGCACAAAATTAGATGACACTGGAAGCCAATTAAATACGTTTTAGAAACTGTGCAAAATAATCAATTATACTAACCCTCCGTTAAGTAAGGAAATATTCTCAAATCTTTGTCATTATCAAAATGTATGGGAGTTATTTATGGCATTTCAAAATATGATTTTATATTGAAGTTGCGTATATGATTTGTGGCCCGAGGCAACATTTATATTAGCTCTTATAATTTATGTTATTGTATTGAATTTAACGTGTTTTCAAGGATTAATCGTCCAGTGTTTTCATATTTGTGACAAATTGTCTCAACTTCTTGTTGAAAACTTGAGCTTTTATATACAGCAATATCCACTAAATGTGCTCAGTCGCTTTACATGTAGAACGAGACATGACGCTTATTAGGCGACATTACAATTATTTTATTCGGCAGAGTCAATTCATTTAACGACCAGGTACTTATTTTACACATCAGTACGATGAGAGAATTTGAGCAAAGCGCCTTTTACACGGTCTCAACTATGCACCGATTAGAGCGAGACTTTAATCCAAGACCTTCATTTACGAAGACGAGTGTCATACCAATAGACCACATAGCCGCATATATTGTCTGTCTCTGAACCTGATGTTTTAAAATAGAATCCAAACTGCAGTTACGAAATGAAAATTAAAATGAATATTTAGATACATTGAGAAGATTGTGTTATTTCTTATACTTTAAAAAATATAGATGTCCCGATTTTGGTAAATTTGTCTTCCTCTTGGTCATACCAAAATAAAACCAGATGGAGGCAGTTGATTACTTGTTATCTAATATGTGGGGATATTAATGTTAGTGTATTTGAAAAATTCGACTAAATAGCAAGTTGATTAATTAAAGCTGAAAGTAAGGAGAAGCGAACGTTTAATATATATTTTTTTTAGATTTGCGTCATCTAGAATGCCGAACATATTTATGGACATGGCCATTTGGAATCTGTGACACGACCATCCACCAAGTAGACATGGATCACCGGGTCTGATAATTCCGGCGGACACTACTTTTCAGATGACTATTGTTACATCTCAAGAGTAGCAAACAGTTGCTGCTATCATTTGATATTTACAAAGTCCCTATACGCACGCACGCACGCACACACACACACACACACACACACACATATATATATATATATATATATATATATATATATATATATATATATATATATATGAAATAAAGTGCACAGATAAGTCGATAAATAGACAGATAGATTGATCGATAGATAGATAAACAGATAGATAGATAGATAGATATCAAGATAGATAGATAGATAGATAGATAACGTAGATAGATAGATAGATAGACAGTTAGATAGATAGATAGATAGATAGATAGATAGATAGATAGATAGATAGATAGATAGATAGATAGATAGATAGATAGATAGATAGATAGATAGATAGATAGATAGATAGATAGATATCAAATGAAAGATATTGATTAAAATATATTTATGTCCGAGTACGTAAGACAGTTAAATAAACCTTGATTTCAACTAACTGAAAAAAACGTGCATAATATCAAATACTCATGAGATACAGAACAGACTTGTAGTGGGTGAGCAAATGATCCATAAAAGATGTGGTCGTATAGCTCAGAATACCGTTGGGTCAATATTATGATTAATTTATCGCGAATTTTCCATCGCAGTGATTCATGTTAGTCTCCATCTTTTCAATTCCTCTTCTCCCTAGACGCAATTTGGCTGATTCGAAGTTTGAATAGATAAGTCTAGTTGTTATTTATACAAACCCTGAGTGGGCAAATGGTTAGGGTAGAGGAGGGGTTGTCGTTTAATATTGAAACTGGTGCTGGTTTTAGGTTGGAACGGTTGAGGGTTTGCCCATAGAAACAAAAATATATCGTCTCAATTAGCGAGCAAACATTGGAATTTGTGGTTGGGGAGCGTGCGGGTGGGGGGGGGGGGGGGGGGGGTTGGGGGGAGAGAGAGGACGGGGTACTAAAACCAATTCGTTTGGCTACAGGAACAAACAGAAACCCATTATGAATTATTTATACATATTTAACAAGTTTTATTGTCTTGGGTATACGACATGCATTTTTACAATTTCATGATCTGTTTATGGAATTTGATGAGAGAGGACAACGATTGTTGTTGTTGTTAATGTATCTATTTATTGTTGGTGGCAGAGAGTGTTGCTGATGTGTTTTTGTTCTTATTTTAAATCCGGTTTCGAGGGAGAGTATGTATTTGAAAATAGTTCAGAACTATTTTTTCAACTCTCATTACGGGCTTAAATAACATTGAGTAGCTTAAGTGACCTGGTGGTTATTTGTTATTGTTGGGTCATTCCTCATCGTTATTTATAAGAGAGGAGAAACACTCACTAATGCTCAGCAATTTAATTCAAACATAGATGTCTTAATTGCTTACGAAATAGATGTGACAAATTAGGGAGCAGGCACTGGTGTGAGATAAAGATCTAGATAAAGATCATACACACTTTCCATATCTTTATAAAATAGACGTGACTCCATCGATAAATAATTAATGAAAAAAAACAAGTTTTATATAACTATTTACTTTGTGTGTGGGAGGTTCGAAAGTAGTGTGTAGTGCGTTTCAATCTAACAGACTGTCACATAAGGACATAAGTATTTTTAAAATTAAATACACAAAGATTACTAGCTTGAACATAAAGGAGGGTGATGGTGACGCTACATAATAAATGATCCACATTCATTTTATTATAAGAATGCCGATGATGTAGCGCCTTGGGATATTGAGTTGTATCTTATACTGTTTTCACTGAACCTCCTCTCCAGGTTCTTAGGTACATTGGTTCATTGGCTACTATATATAACAGTATTAATGTACATAAACTGGGCAGACATTTCAGACATTATTTGGTCAGCGTATGTTTGTATACGATTTTCAGGCTACATTTCAAGTCAATGTGATTGGCAGAATCTGTGATAAAAAGTAATATACAAAAATGAAAATAGCAGCTTCCAAAAAGAACAAAATATCAAGCATGGCTGTTTCGGGTTAAAAACATTTTTAGTCTAAAACAAAACTAATAACTTTAATGAATGAATGAATGAATATGGCTGTGCTGTCTCTGTGGATGCTTGCCATGACCATTGTGTGTGAGTGTGTGTTTGTGTGTGTGTGTGTGTGTTACTTCGAGTGTTTCGGTCTGTTCTTTGTATCCGGTTAGAATGTGTTTCCATTAGTCTCTGTCCAGTGCAAGTGTGGTTAACTTTTGACGGTCATCATGTGTGTTCAGGTGCTGAGGCAGTTGGATGTTTCCTTGTGTTGGTGAAATCAGTTCTTAAGTTGTTGTTTCTAAATATATTAGATATTTCTGAGATCTTGATTCAATGTTGTTGGAAATGAAGTTGGTGAACGCCCTCTGTACCTGACTCCTTGTTTGAAGTAATCATCCATCGAGGTTTGTGCTGGAATATTTTCATCTCGTCGGGCACGTGTCCCAACTGTTTAAATCCTTGCTGCTTTATTCGCGTACAGACTGATTGTGCTCTGCATGTGTCATAAACATCCTCATTAATTTACATTAATAGGTGAATACACCACATAAAAACCCAGTCAGGCATCAGAAAAGTATTTGACAAGTCTAGTTTGAAAATAGGATGTCAAAATGACATTGTTTTTAAAATGTTATATTTATTTTTGTACATTATGTTTACAGACTAGATTTGAATAGGTATTTTTAGATCTCTATTTGGGTGGTATGTAGACTTAAACGAGAAAAACAAGATTGTTATAGGACTGATGGTGCCAAATTGGGGATAAATTTGTGTGCAAATTTGAACTATATTCGTTATTACAAACTGCGTGGCTGGTGTTTGAACGTTTTGACATGTTTTGATGGGTTTTCTTTCCTTTTAATGACACCGTATATTAAAAGATAAGCAGAAAAGTCTGCTTTGGGGGAATACATGTCTATTAGTGCTGCTATATAAACATCAATTATGTACTTTTATGTATTCTAGACAGACAATATTAGTTGAGATTGGAGAAATTGCTATGATGGTTAAACTCAATATTTTTGTTAATATTTTCATTAAACATCTTAACATGCAGTGGAGTCGTTATCCAATATTGCCGAAATATGTTATTCTGTTTGGTTGTTGAAACATGACTAAATCAGATTTGATATTGCTAAACATAAGCCTATAATCGGTCATTACTGTATGTAATAATATCAACAATCGTCAATATGCAGTGACGAAG
>NC_088360.1:125316214-125318714 GCF_034508935.2 Berghia stephanieae | reverse complement strand
AGGGAGATGAGTACTGTACTGAAAAAGATATGCTTCTATTTGCTTGCTTCTCATTCGCTTAAATACTAAATAGAATGATTATCTAGGTAGGTTATTCATTCCAAGTCACCTTAAATCCGGGGCCAATTAAAGAAAATTGCAAGGCGTTTCTCCGATTCAGATTGGGTATGTAATGGGAGCGGGGGGCGTTTTCTCGCCAAAATTATTTTGTCGCACACATGGGTTGGGTTGAGAATATGAGATGTGTATTTTTTTTAATATAGAGAGATCGAGTTTTGAGACAAAACCACCACAGATCCTGAGAAATCCCCATGGATTTACCAGAGATAAAAGATATTGTCGAAAAGAAGCAAAAAGACTATAGATAAGCATATGATATTCTCCTGTTCACAACTATGATGGGGAGCTTCACGAACTGATCTTGGTAACACACGTCTACCACACACTCTCCAACCACCGGAACACAATCACCTGTGTACGTTTTCAGATTTTTGTTACACTTTTGTAGAGTAGCATTACTTATCGCTGCTCTGCGGAACTCCTTTTCACTGATAATGGTGAGGGCAGCTCCTGTGTCGAGTTGAAATTTGATTACCTTGTCGTTCAGTGAGATTGGAACGTTGATGGGAGTTTGCGGTGAATCTGACACGGTGAACATGTTGAAGTCCGGGCTTGTGTCAGGTTGGCCTTCATCGTTGTGAAACTGATCGATTTCTACGTAATTTTGATTCGGTCGCCGGTGTGAAGCATGTGCCGTGCTTTTAGACAAGCAGGCTTTTGCTATGTGGCCTTGCTTGTTACATTTGTAACAGGTTGCTGTTTTGAATTTGCACTGTTGCGGTGCGTGTGGACCGGTGCAGCGATGACATTTTGTTGACCTGGTTTTAGAAATTGTTGGAGTCGTAGATGCCTGTCTTGCGTTGAACCCTCTACCTTTGGTGAACGGTTTATCAGTCACGGCGTTGACTGAAGCTGATAACGGTGCCATAAATCGGGCAGCATCTGTCGACTGTTGCATAGAAGTAGCAACTTGGATCGCTTTATCCAATGTGAGGTTTCGTTCCATTGGCAGTTTTCTCTGAATTTCTGGATAGTTAATTCCCGTGACAAATTTCTCACACAGTCGGTCATTCAACGTCTCTCCAAATTCACAGAATTCGCTGAGGTGTCGTAATTCTGCTACAAACTGTGCAATCGTCTCGCTAGAATGTCTGGTTCTCGCGTCAAATTTCGCTCTACAAAGAAATTTTGGTGGGGCTGGAGCATGATGATTTCTAAGTACCTGACATAGCTCATCGAATGACTTGGTTCCTGGTTTTTCTGGAGCACACAAGTCCTTTAGTAGTCTAAATTGTTGTGGACCCACCACTGTTAGCAATATTGCTCTCTTCTTTGTGTCTTCTTCCACCCCGTTCGCTTCTAGATAAAAATCTAGCCTGTCTAGATAGTCATTGATATTTTCATCTGACTGGATGAATTCTTTAATTTGGCCGTATAGTGCCATCTTTTTAGCTAACTATTTTAATAGCTTAGCTCTTAATGCTCTACTTAGCTGTTTGCTTGTTAATTTCAGTCAGATGATCCCGTTTCTCGTCGCCAATGAAGTGAATAGAGTGATAAGGTACATCAAGTACAACAACAAGCAATTTTGGCGGTTTTCTAAAACTCTTTATTTCCTGTTTATGTAAGGGACGTAACTAAGATAATGATTATTTCCCTTTAATCTATTACAAAAGCGCTTTACAAGAGGTCCCTGGCCAACAGCAATACTTAACATGCAGGACGGGACATGACATGACATGTTACAATTTTTCGGACAGATACAACGCTGCTAACGGCCAGGTACTCATTTTACACCTGAGTACGGTGAGGTAATGTGAGTAAAGAGCCTTTTCCATGGACTCAACTATGCGCTGAGCGCGAGACTCGAATCCAGGACCTTTCGATCCGAAAGCGAGTGTCATACCACTAAACCACATAGCCTTAAATTTCAAAATACTTAATTTCCTTATTCTGATCATTGCGACATAAATCTTAATTGTCATCATCTATTTCATTCCGCATAATAACAAATTGACGCGATGGGTGTCATATGACAGATCTAATAGCATTGCTTATGTGATAATGTGAGCCGTCAAGTATGTAGAGAAAAACTGATAAATTGGGGAGCAAGCACTGGTGTAGGATAAAGATTTGACAAAGTGTGTATGAAACATTGCCAGACAAAGCGAGAAAGAAAAAAAAACATCACCAAAAAATCAGTCTTCCTCGATTGGGAATTGAAACTCAGACCTCCTGATCAAGAGCTCTTGGGTTCAATCCCCATCAGGGGGTCTGAGGCTCAATCCCCAGTCGATGAAGACTGATTTATCGGGATTATTTTTTTTTCCTTGTATTTTTCTTTTCTTTTTTTTTTTTTTCATTGTGTGGCATTGTTTTATCGATACACATTTTATCAGATCTTCATAAAGAAAAACTGACTCACTGGATATAAATATTT
>NC_088360.1:125301214-125311214 GCF_034508935.2 Berghia stephanieae | reverse complement strand
TCAAGTAAGGCTGATTTTTGGGATGGTTCCCGGGTCAAGAAGACTGATTTTTGGGATGGTTCCCGAATCAAGTAAGGCTGATTTTTGGGATGGTTCCCGTGTCCAGTAAGGATGATTTTTGGGATGGTTCCCGAATCAAGTAAGGATGATTTTTGGGATGGTTCCCGAGTCAAGTAAGGATGATTTTTGGGATGGTTCCCGAATCAAGTAAGGATGATTTTTGGGATGGTTCCCGAGTCAAGAAGACTGATTTTTGGGATGGTTCCCGAGTCAAGTAAGGCTGATTTTTGGGATGGTTCCCGAATCAAGTAAGGATGATTTTTGGAATGGTTCCCGAGTCAAGTAAGGCTGATTTTTGGGATGGTTCCCGAGTCAAGTAAGCTGATATTTGGGATGGGATTTTTTATATAGTGATTACACACTTTTTTCATTGAGTACATTCCTCTAGTAGGCCGCGAAGAACCAGATTTCCATTTTAAGGTGCGGGTCATGTGTCCGTATTTAGAATGCTGCATGTATTCCCGATGCTGTCACGTGGCATCAAAGTTTCATTTTATACAATAAAAATCCCCAATCAAAAGTCTACGATTTGAATATTGCCTGTAATCCCCAAGCAGATAGTTTAGCATCAAACTGCCAATATGGTGCCCTTATTTTGTACCACATTATTCTGTCGTAATCTGCAAAACAAAAAAAGTATTTAGAATTTTGGCCATAAAGATCTCGTGAAGTCCCAGGGTTGAAAGGATTTTTTTTCCAAGATGATTGTCATTTCAATTGATCGATATTTGAAGCACGAGTTTTCTGCCAAAATTTTAAAAACGTATTTTTGTCAGTGTGGCAGTAACTGCAACGAACGGAGGCACGTGTGTAAAGTGTCTCTCTTGAGAACACAATATAGATCAGTGCCATAGATTAGCGGCCATTGTCACTAACATCACTTAAAGAAACTTGACTTTGTTACAAAACTAGACCCCGTACCGCTCCGGTATGAATACCATCAATTTCTTAACCAAACTCATAGAATTACCCTGGATCACTTCTCATATTTTTTCAACAGCATTAAGTTAGATTAATTTTTGCTCTCAGAAATGATAAAAGACTCTGAGAGATGAAGTGAGTAGGAGGTGCCAGAAGACAATAGAGAATTAAAATTTCGCGGCGGTGATGGGGGTTTGAACCCGCGACCTTACTGGTACGACAACTCCGCCTGGCCGGGGAGAGCGTGACTCTACCGTATCCACGAGTTGTCGTACCAGTAAGGTCGCGGGTTCAAACCCCCATCACTGCTGCGAAATTTTTATTCTCTATTGTCTTCTGGCACTTTCCTACTCACTTCATCTCTCAGAGTCTTTTATCATTTCTGAGAGCAAAAATTAATCTAACTTAATACTGTTGAAAAAATATGAGATGTGATCCAGGGTAATTCTATGAGGTTGGTTAACAAATTGATGGTATTCATACCACTTCATCCCTTGTTGTTATCAACATAAGTGCCTGCTCCACTCACTTTTCTGAAATAAAAGGCTCTGAGATATGAAATAACGAGGATTGATGTAAAGAAACTGGATACACTCCTTCACAAATCATTTAAGACGTCTCCTTTAAATAAGACGACAAATTAAATGAAGAGATCAGGAATATTATACTAATTTATATTCACCCTGTAAGTAAAATGATCGATCGCCCATTTCAGGAGATGGAAATGGATAGGACATAAACTAAGCATGCTTCACAACAGACTTTCATGTGTACTGTTGACTTTTACAAGCGAAAGTCAGAAAAACAGAAAGAAACTTTGAGGTGAGCAATTGTGATGGAAAATGATATTTAAATCCTGGATGGGAGGGGGGGGGGGGGGAATGTTGCAGACCAGGGGAGGATGTGTTCATGGCCCTATTTTCCACGAGGATCAGTGGTAATATGTAAATAAAGTCCTGTTTATACATGTTTGTTTTATAAAAAAGGGAAGTGAAGATAATGAAAGGATTACACTTTCTGACTTACTACTGAAAACTAAACTGCATTCTGCTCTAAAGAGTTTTAAATCTTAAAATGCATATAATATAATGCCAATGATGTTAATAATGCTATTCATACAGACAAAAAGTGGGCATTTATATTATGCAATTTCAGCAAATGTGATCAAAGCGATATTGAAGGTATCACAAGTCAACAGCAACAGAATCTTAACGTGTAGGACGAGACATAACGTCTATGAGGGGCTATTATCTTTTTTTTTGTACAGAGATGTCGCCATTTACTTATTATAAATCTAAGTGATGTGAGACCAAGTGAGTAAAAACGCTTTTCCAAAAACTCAACTTTGCACCATCCACAGTAGGACTCGAACCACAGAACTACCGACCGATTGCGAATGTTTTGCAGCTAGAATTATAATTTAATACTAGTAATTATTAACAACTCAAAGTATGAAAATGCTTAGAGCCGATAATGACATGGAAAAATACTATCCAGGTACGCATTTTATACTTGAGTGCGATGAGAGAATTTGAATACAGAGTCTTTACCAAGATTCAACTATTCACTTCCCACAGCATGACTAGAGCCACCAATCTATAGATCTGAGTGACATACCATAAAACCACGCACTATCTTGACCGTGTTTTGTTTCGACAGAAAAGCTTTAGTTTAGAATGAATGATAAATTTATGTCAACGTACAATGACACAAAGCATTATTTTGCCAAGAGAATTGTAGATAAGCGTTTGGAAATCATTGTGTAGTTGATTGAATCAGTGTAGAATAACGACCATCTTCATTGGTAAGAAGTTAGTGAATGGGCAAGCTTATGTGGGTAGGGCGGATTTTTAAAAAAGAATTTTCGAGCGTTCAGTAGATAGATAGACTGATAGATATATAAATAGATAGATGTATTATATATATATATTATATATATATATATATATATATATATATATATATATATATATATATTTGTACTATTTACCACAATGTTATAATATTTACAACAACATTAAAATAATAATTACCTCCATTGCTACATGTCGAGCACTATTCGTACCATATTTGTATCGAGCACGATTCAATATATATATATATATATATATATATATATATATATATATATATATATATATATATTATAATATAATATAATATTAATATAGTATGTGTGTATGTGCATTGAAAGAGAGAGAGGGAGGGAGAGAGAGAGAGAGAGAGAGAGAGAGAGAGAGAGAGAGAGAGAGGACAGTGGGATGTTTATGTGAAGAACAACAACTGTAAAATTACATAGCTTTATCTTTTCTCTTGCTTTGGTTACTTCCCTTAGACCCAACTTGTGGATAAGTGTTGGCTCTGAAGCATGGGATTGTTGGATAATAATGGAATGAAACTGACGTCATGATGATGATGATGATGATGATGATGATGATGATGATGATGATGATGATGATGATGATGATGCAATTATTGTTGTTTATGTTTTTGTTGCGCACTGCTATCAGTTAACGATGAAGTGGGATATGGTTTTGTTCATTTTTAATGTTGTAATAACTTTGGGTTTTGTTTGGGTGGTTGTTTTTGTTTTTGTGTGTTTTTTTTCCGGGGAGGGGGTGTATTAACTCAATTTGCGTTCCCTTTTTGGTGTTCAGCTGTCCAGAAAGATATATATACTTGTAATGAATTCCGGAATATCGGGTGTTAAAAAAATAATAAAGGAGCTGAAAAGTTTAATGGTTTTTTATGTGTATATGGCCTGACTCTTGAAATGTTTGCATCATGCGCAATCTTATTACTACGACCTGGAAGGTAAAAACGTAAGCTTGTTTTTTCAGCAATATCCCAGAAATATGCCCAAAGCTCTTCACAAAGAGTCCCAAGCAAACAGAACAGTCTAATATGTAGAACGAGACATGACGCCTGTTATATGCTATTGCAACTTACAAATATTACAATTTTTATGCAAAACTTGAGGCTTAAAGCTCGAAAGAGTACTCCCTCCCTCCCAGAAAAAAAACAATGAGAAAGTAGAAGAGAAGCGATGATTTCGCTTTCTAAGAAATGAAATGGGCATTTCCCCCTTTGTGAACAAAATAGACAATGAATAAGACAGTGAACACGAATTGTGTCTTTGTGAATTAAATTGACGCTTCCACATTTTCACTGTTCTCTACAATTTTTAGGAAAATTTACTGACAATCCTTAATTTAACTAATACAAAGAGATATTTTATTTTAATGCAAACAGAAATGGTCACCATATTATTGTAGTTTTAAGAAGAGACAAATAGCAAGCAACCCTCTTGTCAAAGGCTTTGAAGCATTATACTATAGTAATGTTTATCTATAAATCAGTTTCCCCTGAAAACTACGAATTTTATCATCTTTAAGTAGGTAGTCAGTAGCAGTATTTCAAGTAATATATATGATACTAGATAGGACAACATGATTGTGTAACATATTGGAAAGTCATGGTAACGCGATGTATTAAGGGGATTGCACGCTTTGGGGTTTACAAAAAACTTTTAAATTACAGGATTGCTTCCCTTTTCATTCGACCAACAAAAAAAAAGAAGAAAAACGACAGGTTATTGAGCCAAGATTAGATATTGTGCACTTTCAAATTAATGATCACGTGACCTCATGTTGCTATGGCGATTATTGATATGGATGTCTTCATTACTATTACCTAGTATGAGTCTCGGGTTGTTCAATCGACATGCAGTGCTCACACCTTAAAAATATTTAAATAATTGTCGGTTTTCGTATATTTTGTTGGAACTTGTCGAATGAACATTTCAGTGGTTCTACTTTTAAATCGAAATTTAAAAAAAAGTATTTTCCCTCTAATCAACTGATAATCACAAACCAACGCTCTGGAGAAATTAGAATATAAAACGATTAATAATCAATTGAATGACCATCATTAAATTTTAAAATAGATTAATTAATGCATATGTTTCATATAATCATTTGTACTTTTTGAACTCATTTTTATGGGGTTGACCTATATCCATCGTAAATACTTGCATGGCACCCGAAGCAATCAGCTTCACATATCCTGAATATCACTGGTGATAGTGTGATGTTAAAATACTGGTTCCAAACTCCTTGGATTTGTGAAACCAGTCCTCTGGAAGACTAGATACATACCGTGTGCACCTGATCTTCTGATTTCAGAGTGATGACATCGTACTTTCTAGCCTAGATAAATGCTGGTCGTCAATAGGGAATGAGATTAGCGGAAGAGTAGCGTCCCTTGATTGGACGTCACCCATAGTCTGTGACGTCACCGGCGGAAACGAAGACGAGAGACGCATGCGCACAACCAACATGACGTTCTCTCTCTAATAACTTTTCCGCCGGTGACGTCACAGACTATGGGTGACGTCCAATCAAGGGACGCTACTCTTCCGCTAATCTCATTCCCTATAAAGAGCATCTTTCCTCGCTCTTTTACGCCCTTGAATCCTAAGAATCTGTCTATGCATCCTGCTATTAAAATAGTTATGCCACCTTATGATTCAATAATATGTAAACTATCCAATGTCATTCCTCCGTGAGTCTTTTTTTAACCAACCGCCCCTAAACGGTATCATGAGGGAGATGGCATGATGTTTGAACTTTTAATTTTAAGGTTGACTTATATAATTAAAGTTATATTAAATTCCTTTTATTGAGAAGAGTGGGTCTTCTTTTTTTCCACTTCAAAAGAATTAAATTTAAAATTTTCTAATTCCCGGCATTTTGACATTAATCTGAATTATCATCATCTACTTCATTCTGAATTATTACCATACTGACACGGTAGGTCACATGTATTATCTACAATGGATTATAGGCTGTGATAGCCCAATTTAGCTTTTAGTGCCGTGCCATGATTGTTGGTACAGATAACCAGTAACCACATGTTTAAATATTCACCTAATGAATACATCATCTAAGACACTTTAGCCAAAATATGAAAATATTTGCTACAAAGCCGTTTGTAATAATAATATCATTCCTTGAGGGATGTGTCAAGCTTACGCGGGGACATCGATCAAAGTATTTTACATGAAGATCATGTCATAAGCAACTCTTTATATTGAACGACGAGACATGACCCCACTTTTAAGCGCTATTACATTTTTTCGGCAGTTACTCATTTTAGACCTAGACAAAAATTAATATTATAGTAGCTTCAAAAAAGAACAAAATACCAAACACGGAACGTTTTGGGCTCAATGCCCTTCTTCAGTCAACAACAACAACAACGAAAAAAACCCAATAAAAACATAAATGAGCCAAGGTCAGAAGGTGCCAATTTTTTTTCTCAAAATAAAAGTGACATAATAGTCCATTCATGTTTCTATATGTGTAGCAAAAACCCTGTACTTCTTGAATCAAAGGCCCTTTAGATAACTTTAAGGTCTAACGCAGCATAATAACGTCAACAATACCTATAGGTTGCTGGTGTCACCTGTGACCGGTGACACCAAAATGAGACAAAAAACTCAATAACCAAATGATTTTTATTGAGTATCAAACTTTATTTAGTAAGTTATAGACAAAAAGACACAATCAACAACAATCATAGCACAATAATAATACCAACTATTGGAGAAAATGTTGCTTTTTGGTGTCATCGGTCACAAGCAACATAGAATGCAAATATATTATTTCATAAAAATGTTTGTGCATTAACAACAACAACAATATTGCATATGCTTATTACCAGCAATGCTCAGAAACTTTTGGAATAAAATGTTGGGAAATAATGTGACCAAAGCATATCTTATTTAGCGACATTGTGTCACTTGTGACATTAGACCGATGACACCATTACTTATGTCACAAGCAATACCAAATTGCAATTTCGACAATAAATCATTAATTTCAGTCAAACCAGTGTAATAACCACAGTTAAATATGGAATTTAATAATATTTCAGAAACCAAAGACTTCAAAAATAGAAATATACATGGAAATTAGAGCATCTGAATGTGACTTGTGACATAAGACCGGTGACACCATTACTTATGTCACAAGCAACACCAAATCACACTTTCGTCCATAATACATCATTATTTTTAGTCAAAAAAGCACAATAACCTACTCTAAAATTAAATTCAATAATATTTTAAGAGACTAGATACTTGCAAATTGGAAATATGCTTAGATATTAGTAATACCATTGTTGCCATTACTTTGGTCAAAATCGGCACTAGAACGCAATTTTGCCTCAATAAATCAAGAATAGCAACTGAACACATGTAATATAGCCTGTTAAAATGTAATTCAATGACATTTCAAGCTTTGAAGAACATAAAAACAGAAATACATTAGAAACTTCAAACTTAAGTGTCACCTGTGACATTTTAACCAATGACACCAATGGTCACAAAAAGTACCAGAAGTCAAACAAACACTAGATAAATATCAGCCATGGTAATGAATTCATGTAACCATACCGTAACATCCGCCCTACTGCTCAAATCTGCTAGTTTGTAGTAATTTAGTGTGTTAATAGTAAATCAAATCAAATTTCTTGACAACCCTTCTTTTATCTGGATTCGTCAAAAGCTTGAGTTTTGTCTTTTTCTTGATTGATACAACCCTGAAACATAAAAAAATAGAATTACAAGGAAATAATTAATTGTGTCAAAATCAGTCTTATGTGAGATGTCATAATATCATATTTGTAAATAGAATAACAGCTGAAAACATAATTTTTTGGTGGCACTTTGTAATATCCAATATCAAGTGTTGCTTGTGACAATGTAAAATAGCGATGACACCAAAGTTCAACTTACCTTTTCTGCCTGGAGCCACGCTGGAAAGGCAAATGAAAGTGCTGCACTTCAAAGACTGGTAAGAAGGGTGGATCAAAATTGCGAATCGCCATTTAACGAAACAAACTTCCACGTGTTCACGCATGCCGTGTTGCTTGTGACAAATGACACCAAAACCAATAAACCTCAATATCGGCAAAACGGTATACATTTACTCCAAGATTTGAATTCAGATAGTAAATCTATCCTTTTTTCTCATAATAAAAGATTTTATAAACATTAAAAATGAGCTTTAAAGTTTCGTGTCGAGTTTTAGTATTGTGCTGTGTTTGATGACACCAAAGGTCACAAGTAACACCAACTTTTTAAGAACTCTATATGAAACTTAATCAGATATGTAATATACTGCAATTGCGTTTAAAAGTAAATTTTGACTTCATACTATTAGTCAAATTTAAATCACGTGAGCTAAAACATCACATTTAATTTCTACATGATTTCTAAAAAGGTAATGCGTTGACCTCGTTTTAAGCACATGCCAAACAGCATTCAAATTTGACTTTCAAGTTGTTTATTTCATATTCTGTTGAACAGAGTATGTTGAGCTATCTAATTTTATCTCTTCTTCACATTATCAATTGATTACAAGCATTAACCCAATGAAAACAGCCCATAATTAAGTAAAAATCAAATTTTCTTAACACTGGTATCAGGCGGGCACCTTTTGACCTTGGCTCAAATACATTGTAAAAAGTAATAAACAAAAATTAATATAACAGCTTCAAAAAAAGAACAAAATACCAAACACGGAACCCTTCTTCAGCCAAGAAGGGTTTTGAGCCCGAAACGTTCGGTGTTTGATATTTTGTTCTTGTTTTGAAGCTGTTATATTCGTTTTGTTTATTATCTTTTTATAATTCACAGCTTCTAGCAGCTTAGTATCATTTTAGACCAGGTACGTTTTCTTATTTTTCTTTCTTTTTTTTTAAATCCTAACTTTGCCAATATTTTTGATGGTTACGGAGAGGCGGAATCCATGTTTATTAACTTATATATTAATCAACGTGTACATATTTTGATGGTCTAATAACCCAAATTATTATTATGGGCTCATTGTCGTATTGGAAATGCTCGCAAACCAATGCAAAATTAATATAGAGAGTATGCGCTTGGCTAAGAAGCTCATCACATTGCCATCCGGAAGTATAACGGACCAACACACAAAAATTCGTGTGTCCATGAACGTTTATAGTCAATAATACAGTTCAGTGAGCATTACTTATAAACGCGGATGGCAAAAAACAATAACAAAGACCTGAGTGACGTCATATTCGAACTATCTATACATAGTCCATTGCAATACTGTTAAAACAGGCACATTATTGTGTTCAGTTATCAGTCCTGTCACCATTGTGTGCCTCTGGATCTTAATTCATTCATTTATCTAATTATCTATTTATAGATTTATTCATTATTTGTTTACCTGATTTTAATTCATTTATTCATTTATTCAATATTTGTTTGTTGTCTCGTTTTGATTTGGATCCTTTTTAAAATGAAAAATCATTTATTTAATAACTAGTAAAAAGCCCGCAATTTCGCGGGGAAAGAACTATTTTCATTCGATATTGCCTGAATCATTTTCTTGATTAGCTTGATTACGATTAGATGCACACTTTAATCGATGTGCTTGTCGTCGCTGCCATGCTTTATTCGGCATGTTTTTAGTCAGTAGATATCAATATCAATAAGTCACAAGTCTTTACCACGCTTGACTTGGGAGGCCTTCCGAAAGCTCCTACAAAGAGAAACAACTTAAATAATATTCCCTCAACTAACCCCAAGAAAAATTAAACACCCTAGCATTATGACTAACCCTAATAGACTGCTTTGCACTACCTTTCAATACTTCACAAATTAAAATGGCGGCCGAGAATCAAAACAATGGTCAAATTAGGAAATTTTAAACGTTCACAAATCTATCAAGGTTTGTTCTAGAGTTTTTAAAATGCTTCTTTATGATGACAAATTGAATAAATAAATGCCTGACAAAAGATCTACGGTGAAAATACAAATTGAAAGAATTCTGGGGATGTAGGAGCTTTCGGAATGTCTGCCCCCTAGCACCTTTACTAAGACTTATGGCTAGCCCTAATAGAAAAAAATTCTCACAAATCTATATGATGACAAATTGAATAAATAAACGCCTGACAAAAGATCAACAGTGAAAATACAAATTGA
>NC_088360.1:125288714-125296214 GCF_034508935.2 Berghia stephanieae | reverse complement strand
GATACTTTTGTTTTTGTTTTTTGTTTTTAAGGGTTTTACGGCGCTTGCAACACATTTAGGTTATATCAGCGCCAGAACGATACTTTACTGTCCCCGCTGTATCGTGGACAATAATAGAATTCCATTAAGCTTGGCTGATATGTGGTTAAACAAGTATTAAGTTGGAATATTATGAGCACCAAGACTATTATTGACTAATTTTTGTTATTAATCGTATCAAATTTGTCGTATACTCTATCGATTCCGTCATCATTGCAGTATTTTTAGAGAGTTATCTTCTCTCAAAATTAATTTAATAATAATAATAATAATAATAATAATAAGGGGTGAGTGTGAGTGTGAATATTGTAAAATTAAACTGAGATTTTCAACAGTTTTAGATAATTGCAGAAATGGCAGTATTTTTTGACAACCGAACTACGACAATGATGATGATGACGACAATGATGGTGGTGATGATGATGATGATGATGATGATGATGATGATGATGATGATGATGATGATGATGACAAATAAAAAAAATATATTACAGATTGCTCTTCCCAAAATCTTATATCATAAACAAAAAGCAATTAACAGTTATGTTGAGAATATAAAATTATAGGTACTGTTGATAATATTTGATTAACAATTCTTCGACGAAACCAAGTTGTTGCATCAATATTTTTGTTCGTGTCTCAATATAATTAAGATAGTGTAAACGAAGACGATAAGATTGCGTCCCACACTAGCCTATAACTAATAATAATTTGTCACAACCCTGAGTTAGACTGACAACTGAACCAGACGTATCGGCTAGAGATAACAGAAATGTTGTTGTAAACGTAATTGCTTTGCTATTATAAGTCAGGAGGCTTTGGGCGCAGTTCTCATGCCATGTTCCATGTTTAAGAATTGTGGAAATTTACCTTTATTCAGACAGTGAACCACTATTGGGTATCTGTGAGATCGAAAAATAACGGGTTTCAGAAAAATCTTATTCATCAACCACGAAAATTCAATGAAAGACATCATGGAAATGTTGCTGTTTAAAGCTCGAAGTAATAAAAAAACAATAGTCAAATGAAATGGATAGAACAATTTAATTCATGAAGTCATATATTGTGGACGTTTCGAGTTCCCCCTTTGTCAACAAAAGACGATGAATAAATCACTAAAGATGGATGAGAGATTAGAGAATGGCGTTGTTGAGGCGCTAGGCGTAAAGATTCAATCACTTGCACAAAGTTTCCATTCCATTCGAATATTGTTATTAACATTATAACACCGTGACCTAGAATATAAAACTAAAATTGTACACAAAGCGTGATACATGAGCAGAGGCATCATAAGAAAGATGGAGGGACGGGGAGAGGGAAAAGAGAAGGAGGTAGAGAGGAAGGGAGGAACGGACGGAAAAATAAGAATTACTTTGTGTTTCACATCAACTTCAATGACAACAATGTTTACGCATTTAATCTCTCTCTCTCTCTCTCTCTCTCTCTCTCTCTCTCTCTCTCTCTCTCTCTCTCTCTCTCTCTCTCTCTCTCTCTCTCTCTCTCTCTCTTTCTCTCTCTCTTTCTTTCTCTCTCTCTCTCTCTCTCTCTCTCTCTCTCTCTCGTTTTTACTAAAAGGGATTTCTTTATTTTGCAAGATTTCCATTTACAATGCATTTATTCGCACACTCGGCCTTGCATTCATCAATTCAATGTTTTTTTAAAGAACATAAATCCTCAATATATTACCGTTCCAAAATAAATAGATAAGAATTGATGGTGTCAACGTGAGAATGTTGACAAGCAAGCTTCGAGGGGGGGGGGGGGGGGGTTTATCCCTCTGTAAATAAAATTCCTTCAGTTAATATTCACTCACCTCAAAGAGACCTCTAAAAGACCGTATAGTGGTGCTATTTACCCAAAGGTAGTACCTACTTTTTAAACCTTGTTTTATTTACTTTATTGATTAACAAAAAAATGTATACATCGATCGTATTGGACGATTGTCTCTGAGGAAAGCAACACACACACACACACACACACATACACACACACACACACGCTCACAATCACACACACACTAATAGATTGGTAGATATATATATATATATATATATATATATATATATATATATAGATAGATAGATAGATAGATAGATAGATAGATAGATAGATAGATAGATAGATAGATAAGATAGATAGATAGATAGATAAATGCATGGATGGATGGATAGAAAGATGAATAGATTGAGAGGTAGATAGAAGATAGATACCGAGAAGGAAATACAGTTAGATAGAAAGAAAAGAGAGAAAAAAGAGAATGAAAGACGGGGATAGAGAGAGAGAGAGAGAGAGAGAGAGAGAGAGAGAGAGAGAGAGTGGGGAGTAGCAGGGAGACTGTTTAAGAAAGATAACGACAGACGGAATAAAAATGAGTTTGTTTATTTAAGAATATGATAAACAACTGTAAGTAAATACCATAACTAAGATGATAATAATTTCAAAAGACAAACCATGACCAACTTTTACAAGGAAAGTAGATTTTCATTATTCCTTTCTAACCAATACAAAATATCTTTTTTTTTTATTTTTTTTTTCGTTTTCCCTTTCTTTGTTGGGCCAATATATCGCTTGTTATACAGAAGCAAAAATTATTTGCGGTCCGCATTTCGACACTACTGAACCAACACACTAACGTTACAATACAAATAAAACGAAGACAAGGCAAATTCTAATTAGCATGAATGAAAGCTAATGAGACGGAATATTTCACTCGAATCAATCATTAGGGCTTTAATTGTTTGTCGATAAGAAAACGATATTATCAGTTGTATGTCATGCCTCATTTCTTTTCAAAATTTTGTTAGCTTTGTCTCTTTGTTATTATGCTAAAGACATTACAATAGTGCAATGAATGAATATGTTTGTGCGTGTGTGTGTGTGTGTGTGTGTATGTGAGAGAGAGAGAGAGAGATGTGGAGAGAGAGAGAGAGAGAGAGAATAATCTAAACAAAGGTATAATTGTCTTAGTTTTTCATTCTATTAATATATTCATACCCCGTAATTTCGACTCTAAAATTGAGTTTATTGTGCAAAATAATATATGCTGTCCTATTAGAAAACGTGTATTGATTTGATGTTGTTAAAAAACAAGAGACATAGTCATTATTTCTTCAAGTAACCAAAACTAAAGCCTCAAATTTCTGGCCATTTTTGCAATAAGATTCCTTTTTGAATCCCCGGTGGGGAGGGTGGGGGCTCTGATTCCGTTTTTAGACGAAATGTCATATTTCATCTGATATAAATAATAACGTGAAGTTGAATGTAAGCTTCAATTAAATTACAAAAACAGATCAAATGAACGTTTCGGGTTTCCCCTTTATCAACAAAACAGGATGATTGAAACAGCACAGATGAATGAGATGATGTGGTAGTGGCGTAATGCAGCATAGCCAAATTTTCCAATTAAATCCAACCAATTAAAGAGTGCATGGCTATTGCCATTTTAGTGTGCAATTAGCCACAGATTCGTTACTCCTGGTATTATAATGTGATGTTTTCGAAAGATTGTTATACAGAGATGTGCAGTGGTCTACGTTTACTAGCTCGGTCCTCGGGAATCAGCCATAATTTATTGTCGAATCGTGGTTATAGTCGGATTCTAAGTCTTTGTGTTAAGTCAATGTCCCTGTGGTCCCGTGAGACAAAATATGGTTCCCTCTGAATTTATATAAATTTTAGCACTGTGTTGTTGATATGTCTGAAATTAATTGCTATTAATGCATATAAAAATAAATTTAAATATTTGGTTTTAGAAGTTGCTTTTTTTTGGTTGGGCAATGGTTTCTCTGTCACATTCTATGACATCATACCAGAAGTTTGGGACCAGAGATTAAGAAGCTGTTTATTTCTTGCTATGTTTAACTTTTGCCTAAATAAACATATCCCTCAGGACAGCTTGGCTCAGCGGTACGGTCTTTGCTTTGTACCCGAAAGGTACCGAGTTCGAATATCCGCTGTGCTGTTTGGCCTTAAGCAAGTCACCTCGTCCTTGCACTGTTTGCGGCACTGTACTGCGGCTGACGCCCGGGTTATTCCAGTCTTCCCTTGGAATAGACACACACAAAAAATTTCCGATGAATTAAGGAATTTTATTTTATTTTCCTTTTATTTTTTTCTCCTCGCTGATCCAGCATAATTTGTTCTCACTAATCTCTCCAATGTGAAGTCTAATGTGTGACTGTTCCTCTAACTTAACAGCTGCCCTTGGTTCGCTGTCATCTCCCTCCTTCTCCTCCTCCTCCTCCTCTTCTTCTTATCCCTTTTCATCGTCTTTATCTCGTCCTCCGCGTCCATTCTTATCATCTTGTTCCAAGCCAACAATACGCCACATGTGCGTGCCATGACACCCCGACTCACACGTCCCTTTACCCCGTCCCATGACCAGTTCAAAGAAGCTTCCTAATAGTTCGAAGATGACGTCACTCAGGTCTTTGTTATTGTTTTTTTTTTGCCATCCGCGTTTATGAGTAATGCTTACTGAACTGTGTTAACCTGACTATAAACGTTCATGGATACACACAGTTGTGTGTGTTGGTCCGTTATACTTCCGGATGGCAATATTATGAGCTTCTTAGCCAAGCGCATACTATCTATTGTTATGGCTGTAAATTTTATGACAGACCGGTCTTAACTCACTCAATCCTAGAGATTTTGCTTCTTTTCAAAAAAGAATTTAATGTATTTAAAATGAGCATGTACATAGATAGTTTTATTCAACTGTCATTAACAAGTAAAAACTAAAAGCATTAGCTTTGATAATAATTTGTCTCAGACAAGGTAATAAATAGGCACGGGGTAAACGTAACCCGGGTAAACCACGGGATATAGTCAGTGTTCGGGTTGAGTGAGTCGAAATCAACACTTTTAGTGTATTAATTAAATATTTATGTTTTTTTTTTTTTTTAAATCAAACAATTTGTCTGTCGAGTAACGAATTTCAAGTCATTCTGATCATCATTGTCAAATGCAAATGACACTCTCATAGTCATGACAATATTTGCTTTTTATCTTCAGAAAAGCATTACCAATATATGCCTTGCCTTTGATTGCAAAACTTGATAACGTTTGTATTTCGACTTAAGGGATTCATTTATCCCTAAATCTTAGAGCGCCTTTTATTTTAAATGCATAAATTGTATTACATTTATGTATTTTATTATATCAGTGATTGTATGAATGACCAGTGTGTATATTATAGTGGTCTAATTTATATCCTCTCATAACAATAATAAACAAATAGTCTATAATTTCCATACATAATTAACGATTTACATTTTAACTCATATGAGGAAATAACTGACAGTTGAGCGCCTTTACGATGACAACGCTAAAAAAAAAAAAAAACCCAACTTAGCATCATTGGAGCGTGACTGCAGTGATGCGAAAACCGGACAGGTGTGAGATGAAAATAAACTGAGGGTGACTACACGAGCAGGTGTCATATTCACAATCGGGGGGGGGGGTGGGGGTGGGTGGGTGTTGTCGGACATACAGAAGGGGTGTGTTGAGGAAAAAAAAGTAACACATATTGTAAATTTTGTGTTTTTGTTTGTCTCAGGAGATGCGAGTGAGTAAGTGAGGCGCATATTTTTGTTTTTGTTTTACTCAAACCGTCATTTTAAATTTAGACGAATAGGCCTGTAATAAGTCGTCAAAACCTTATTAATATCATGACGTCAACACATAGAGTGTCTTGAGGGTTAAAGGTTTATGATAACCATAATTCGATAATAAGAACAATAGGTTTCCGAGGAAACAAAATCTGCTAACCAAATGAAAAAAATATAACGGTTTCAATAGGAGCGATCTATATTCATGTTTTCGTCCAACCCAGTAGTCATCAATCACATGATTTGTTGATGTCCACCGATTGGATATTTCTTAACAAATGTAAACACGCTCCTTTGTTTATGAAAGTTGTAACATACCCGTATGTCAAGCTGAACAAAATGACCAATGTAAGAGGAGATATTTCAAAAGCTGTGAATACTTTTCATTATGTAGGTCATTTTTGAGCACATTTTGTAATGTGACCAATGACCTCGAGCACATGGAAAGGGAATATAGATCATGCCCATTCAAAATACAGGGTCTGCCTTTGTTAGCACTCCGTTTATAGGAACGATCCGGCTTTAAGCACGCTTGGGTCGCGGAACAGAATTTCTAAGATATAAATTTACCCATCTATAAGTAGATACACTCACCCGAGTGAACTCCGTTTATAAGTAGCCGACACTATTTTATCTAATCGAGTTTTAACATGGTAAAACAAAGACATCAAATTAATCGACAGACATGGTTTTCCAAAGCTTTTGAAATTCTCTGGGGATGTTAACCGGACCTACCAATTCTGTCAGTTCTTTTACATGGAACGTACATATTCTATTGGTCAACACCTACTTGATTATATCAAAATATCGGAAGTGAAGGGACATTTGATTAGCAATCCAGATCATACAATTTGTGAAGCCTGAAAAATATACACAAGGCGAAGTGTTGATTGCAATATTATGATATTTGATTGGTCGTCACCGATCTAGTCTCTAGAGAAAACCCAATAAATCGATTTTGTTTTAAGATTTTAACATGCAGGATTGAAGAAAATAATAAATAAATAAATAAATAAATAAATAAACAAGTGAATGAAAAAGAAAACAACTTTAATAAAGCTCAAAATATTGGAGTGCAATCCTGGTTTGATCTGTTTTATTATTTTATAACTTTGCTTTTGGTTGAGATAATGTTTAACAGGGTTATTTTTGCTCTTAAATAGTCCAGTATTTAGGAGACCGTCTTACAGATCACAGCTTTAGTAAGTCTATCGAAGTAAGCTATGAAATAGCAAAGTATAATAATAATAATAATAATAATAATAATAATAATAATTATAATAATAATAATAATAATAATAATAATAATAATAATGATGATGATGATGATGATAATAATAATAATATTAATAATAATAATAATAATAATAATAATATATAATAATAATAATAATAATAATAATAATAATAATAATAATAAATAATAATAATAATAATCTAATAATAATAATAATAATAATAATAATAATAATAATAATAATAATAATAATAATAATAATAATAATAATAATAATAATAATAGTAATAGTAATAATAATAATAATAATAATAAGAAGAAGAAGAAGAAGAAGAAGAAGAAGAAGAAGAAGAAGAAGAAGAAGAAGAAGAAGAAGAAGAAGAAGAAGAAGAAGAAGAAATCATTTGTTTCACTTTACAATAAAACACATAGATAGATATTCTCAAATGGAAAATAAAATAAAAAGCACAGCTCTGAAACTGTAATTTGAAAAACAAACTAAATTAAGTAAAGGCTATTTTAAACAGTTCAGACTTTAAATTGGACTTGAAAGAGTTAAAAGTTGGAGAGTTTCTGGATGGGGACAGAGAATTCCAGATGTTTGTAGCTGCATTA
>NC_088360.1:125271214-125283714 GCF_034508935.2 Berghia stephanieae | reverse complement strand
ATTTCAAAACAATGGGGGCGTCATGTTATCGTTTTCAATGACGTCTAGTGTTTTATGTGTCACAGAGAAAGGCGAAACTATCTATTATAAATCTCAATCTACCTCTTCCAGTTTACCAAACATTGTCATCTAATCTACAGTTTACTGTCGGCCAATAGGAATCCTTCTCCATTGCAACTCCAATGATTTGATCCGCTATTCACACACAAACCGTGAAATTCTTAATTTTAGTATTTGGACACTGAGATCGAATCCAAAGGGATTGGCGCCCGGGATGGGCGTTCAGATCAAATGTAAGAGGAATCGGATTCTTCTGCCCCGCCTGAAGTGATTGTCATTGTCATGTCATCCAGCTAATGCAGCGTGAACGCGGACGTCGCCCGGCGCGATTAAAGACAGGCAAGAGCTTAGGGCTCAACAATCGGATGTCACGGACGCTTTGCAGTAGGTAATTCCTACCTGACAAATTGCTGTGGACAATTCCTGATTGACTGGTTCACCTCCGGCATAGTAGTAGTAGTATTGGTAGCCTTCACATAGCCATCGAGAGTTTGGTTATTTATATGACTCACCGCGTAAATCCTATACGGATTGGGAATGAACTTCAGGAAGAATATTGCCTCTATGGTCAAAACCGATGTCTTTTTAAAGTAGAATAAACAAAACCCAACTTTATCAATAAAGGCAGTTATTTTAAGTCAAAGGTTACAAATTACTAAGATTAAGATTCAATTATAGATCCCTGGTTCACCCCCCCCCCCCTTCCAACCCTGATGTAATACCGGTTTGAGACGAGTGGTAACCTTTTCTGATTGGGAAACCAGTGAGATAATATCTCTGTAATGGAACGTCAAGCACAATGCCAGCAATGAGCATTTGACGTGTATAATAATTAGTTTTGTTCAAAGCGATAGCAATGAATTAAGTATTGCAAATAATATACTGTAACGGTTGTTCTGAAAGCTCGTCCAAAATCGATCGATATTTATGCCGAAAAATCCTTTTAAAAAAGTGTTTTCTTTCCAGAGTACGCCAGAGTTGGAAAAGCACTGACTCATAGGCCACATGATTGGGTTTGATTCTGGGTTGGGTCTCTATTTTCTTTATTATGGCCCCTTTGTCCATCTAATAGGGATTGCTATCCGTGACTGTTAGATTTGGTGGAGAGTACATTGCAGAGACTAGCGCACTATCCATGAGATAGCAGACAAGTGTTACTGTAAAACACGGATTAAATCCGGATCCATGATCCTTATGGCTCTAAAGCACTTTTGTGGTCCGTTACTGAACACATGGAAATCGAAATTACCAACTTGAAAATAATGACCATACATTTGTATTAGACCTATGATGGTGTAAATCCATGAAGACAATTCGTTCAGATTTCGTGATGGAATTTCATCGGTAAGGGCTGATTCATCATAATCTTGTTACGTTTTCTTAAAAGAAAAGAATGAGTGATAACATTTTTCATATAGGGTAGGGACACTTGATAATTTTAGCCGCTAATATGTCGATATTTACCGCACACAATGTTTTGTTTGAAAGCTTTGTTAGCTGTTGATTTGATTAATTCTGTAATATTTTTAAAGCCTGTATATGGCATTCTGATACGATACAAATGCTATGGCTCCTCGATCTTTGAATGACCCCACTACTTAGTCAATGTGATAATCTCTCATTGTTCTCTATTACAATTACAGTCAATGTGACAATTTCTCATTGTCCTCTGTTACAATTACAGTTATTAGAATATTTAATTTTGTGAGTGTGTTGATATGTACAAGTGTCCATTGAGATAACTCAACCTAACTCAAGGAGGCCGTGTCATACACCCATGATATAATTCAAATCTTTGGTCTCCGCCATTTGATCTACCCAATGTTATTGCCTGGTCATGAATCGAATTTTGGCAGGCCTTGCTGTTTGCTATCTTGTTTCTTGTCTTTGGTGCTGGTGACTATGCGAGATTGATATGGCTATAATTACTGGCGTACGTGTGTTGATAATTGTGTTTGAGAAAGTCACGATAACGGCTTGAGACGGTTTCTAAAAGTTCTGGACTCTCAATTAATGCTAAATATATAGACATTACTTCAATGTTACGCTGTATCCGAACATAAAATACAATTCCCTAATGTTTTCTTGTTATTTTTTTATCTGCGCTGTGTGCCACTGTGCCACAAACAAATTCAAAGTTGTTAAATGTTCTCTCTGTCTATACATTCATGTTAGTATTTGAATCTTTATTTTATCACATACACTTAAAATGCTCATCAACTTTTTCATGTTAAATACGTTTGATATTTGTTGGAAATATCATTAAAACGGTCATGAAACATTTGATAGTTTAACAAAATACACTTTTTAATTGTATTCAATGATGAAAATAATTGTTTTCGATGTTCCTTTGCACTATGTATATTGGCTACGCTGTCAAAGTAATGCCTTCAAACGACTCGTATTGCAAAAGCTTTCACGAAACTTCCAGACATCTTAGTTGCCAATAAGACAATCAGTTTGTTCACATTTGTGATAAGAAACATTAATCCGTCGACCAATTTATACAGAGATCTATTTTTGACACTTTGTCAAACCATTCTTGCTATTTTTTACCTCCCAATACTTGGTTCCAGGTTGCACCTTTAATGTTGATATAAAAGGTTATATTTGACTCAACGTGTACTAATTCACAGGTCTGATAATCCAAATTGTCATGGGTTCATCTTTGTAAAAGAGAAATATTCAAAAACCAAAGCAACATATTGCCCATGGCAACAATGTTATATCAAGTCTATTATTGTGCTCAATTATCAGACCTGAAAATGTGTACACATCGATTTGGCACTCAAAGACAAATAATATACTGTTTGTCTATGCTTTCGGCACTTTGTCAAGCTTCTCTTACTAATCTTTGGATCATACAAAATTTTAACCAGATAACAATGAATGTGGTCAAAATAAATGTGTTTTTTTTTAATTCTTACAGTTTATTTCTACGTGAAGTCTTAAAACCTCTAACAAAATGAACGATATTGGTTGAACTAGCATCTTGTCTGCGAATAAATTTTGTTTTGTTTTTGTTTTTTTTTTCAAATGTTAAGGGTGGATTGCCATTTATTATTATTAGTGTCATTACCATAATTATTTTTGGTTTTATGAAATTTCATATTCATCAAACTATTATTATTGTTATAACATTGTATTGTTTCCATTTATACGCGAGTTTTATGCTTTCTTACATTGTGTTTCTTAGTCATTCAGGATTGGTGATCAGCTTTAACTCTCCTTTCATTGAGATTATGTAGAATAAAGTTGTGCTACGTTTCCCTATAAAATTACTTTCGAAATCCATTCAATTAACTAAATTATCTCGTTTATTCAAATCATTGCTCTAGGTTGATGGCATTCCAGAATACGCAGATCACAGAGAAAGAGTGAAAAACTTTGGCTTTGACTATTGCTATGATGGGGCATCCGAAACCCCTGGAGTTGGGGAATTTTCAGCATCTCAAGAATTGGTAAGTGAATCGTGGGTGTTCGCTTCAAATTGAGTTAACGTCTGTTATTTATTGTTTTACTGAAGTATAGTGGAACAATTCGTTAAATGGTTTACATATTTTGAAAGATTAATTTGGCATAAGTAGTAGTAGTAGTAGTAGTAGTAGTAGTAGTAGTAGTAGTAGTAGTAGTAGTAGTAGTAGTAGTAGTAGTAGTAGTAGTAGTAGTAGTAGTAGTAGTAGTAGTAGAAGAAGTAGTTGTTGTTGTTGTTGTAGTAGTTGTAGGAGTAGTAGTTGTTGTAGTAGTTGTTGTAGGAGTAGTAGTAGAGTAGTAGTAGTAGTAGTAGTAGTAGTAGTAGTAGTAGTAGTAGTAGTAGTAGTAGTAGTAGTAGTAGTAGTAGTAGTAGGAAGAGGAGGAGGAGGAGGAGGAGGAGGAAGAAGAGGAGGAGAAGAAGTAGGAGAAAGACAAAGAAGAGTGAGGAAGGTAGTAGAAAGAGGAAGAGGAGGAAAATTAGGAAGAGAAGCGGGAGAAAAGGAGTTGTCATTATTGTTGTTGTCGTCATCGGAGTTGCTGTTGTTATGCGTTTGTTTTTATCGACGTCGTTGTCGTTGTCGTCGTCGTTGTTGTTACTCTAGCAGTTTAAAAAAAGACAGAATTCTTTGATATACATTCGATATATTTTCTTTCTTAATATAAATAAAGAGGAAATATCGATCTTGTATTCATACCCGGGAAACATAACTACTTGAGAACAGCTACGGTAAAACAATAGCCCTTAAAATCGAAAAGTAAAACAAAAGAAATTGGGAAACGTGGTATGTGAATTTAAACATTTATTGTTATCAAACTACATAGAATAATAATTCCACTAGGGGAAATTTGCCTCTCGTGTCTAATCCAAGGGAAGACGAATAACCAACGCGTCAACCGCAGTGTAGCGCCGCAAACTGAGCTAGAGCAAGGTTACTTACTCAAGGTCACACAAGGTAGCGGGTATTCGAACTCGGTACCTGTCGGCCGAGCCACGCTGTCCCATAAAAAATATCCTATACTGAAGGCATTTTTGTACTTTTATTTATTAATCGGTCACTGGTATAATTTGGCCTAATATCTAGCAATAGTTTTACATATTGCAACATATTTTATATCTATTCATCAAACAAACAGGCCATCAATAAGTCACATATCAGACCCCATAATCATAACTTTCTTCTCTCTGGGCCCCCTCTAAAACCCCGGTGAAAGCAATTCCGGTTTTTTTTCTTATTCTTTTTTGCATCATAAACAAAATTACAAAAAAAGGAGGGAGAGAGAGAGAGAGGAGGGGGAGAGAGAGAGAGAAGGAAAGATAGATAGATAGAGAGAGAAAGAGAGAGAGGGAGAGAGAGAGAGAGAGAGAGAGAGAGAGAGAGAGGGAGAGAGAGAGAGAGAGAGAGAGAGAGAGAGAGAAATAACAAAAAAAGAACCGAAGAACCCACTTTTAATAGTCACCATTGAGTTGAATTTCCAATTAGCTTTAACAAAGAAAACAATTCATAGTTTTGTAAGAGACTTCATCAAATCGTAGGAGAGAATTGTTTTCGTTGAACGAAGCGGAATGAGGAGAAAGTGTTTCTCAGGAATGATTTTTGCCGGATGGGAACTAAGAGGCTTATTTTGCCCTCCATAATTGATTGCATGTTATTAGGACACACCCGATGTGTGTAATACACACAATTGATTCGTAGTGATGACTGTCACCATTGATTAAGGTCCTCGCTTCTTTTACTCTATCTTCAATGAAGCGTTGACACTGGACCTATTTCGTGCGTGGATATCAGAAAAGCAGCAACTAACACAAGGGCAGAAATGAAAACGTAGGTCTGGAATAAACAGTGGAAGTACGAGGTTTGGTCATTACTGTGGTCTATTATTTCATAGTAAATAACATCTTTCGAGTTGGGGGTTGGTCGGTGTTGTCCATCTAAGCGAGTCACTTTATTTTCCTCCGCTCGGGTATTAATCAGTACTGTTTCATTTAGTCCGCTGTTTGTGTAATAGTAAAGCAGTCGACTTTGGATAGTATTTGTGTTCAATGTCTTTTAGTAATGCTAGAACATATTTTCTCATGTCTCGTGATTTTTACATCATATCGCAGATGACTTTTATTAAGGAAGTGTCGGTTTTATAATGACTTAATAAATTGCGTTGATTGGGAAGTTAAACTAACCTTTGAAAAATATACCGGTTATTTATTGCGAATTATTATTTTAGTAAAGTAAGATGAGATTTGTAATGAAACTAGTTTTGTTACTTCTAGAGGCATAATTTAAAGATCACTACCATTACCAGAGCTGTTCAGTTAGGAGCTTGCGAAACTTTCGTATTTTATGGATAGGGTGATTTATATTGATGACACTGGTAATCGTAGTCATCCGTGATGGCGTCGCTGGACCGTATCCCGATTGGCCATTCTACCGTATTATAACGAAACACTTTTATTTTTCATTTGGCCAGAAAACGTGTTTTTCAAATGTCGATCGATTAAGATAACCATTAATTTGTCAAAGTTTTTAAATGGTCTCAAAGCCCTGCCTCTTTTCAAAGAAGTCTGTCTCATTGTTGAGTTTTCTCAGAATTGTTTTTGAAAATGATTTTATCTTATCATAATGGGGGGGGGGGGATGTGTTAAGCAGAGTATGACAATGTTGAGACAACAGTCCCTGGTTGAAAAGAGCTCTACATTACAATCCACCACTGTAAAAGTACAAGTATCTCTGTCATTATAACGGAGGTTGGCTTCTTCCTGTTATGGTTGGAATGGTACAGTGCAGTGACCCTCGAATTCAATCCCCAAGAATGAATGAAGCGATGTAATGTTTTATTATAGGTTCTTAAGGCACTGTTTACATAATGACACGTATTAAGAGACCGTTGGATCATTGTTCCTTTGCATTCAGGACAGTTCTCAATGATAGAGAGTGATTGCTAATTTCATTCACAATAATATGCCTTTCGGCGACGGACTTGTAAGATCTGTATAAACTTTTGTAACCCATTTTCAATAAGTACTAAGTCAGGCCTTGGTCAAAAAGCGAGCCGACACGAATAAAATCAAAAACTTGAACCACCAACAGGTTTGATTATTATTAACCTTAAGAGTGCTTGTAACCACGCGAACCTAAACTGTTAAATTATTACTTTTCTATCAGTAGAAAACATTTAGATTGTAAATTCATAGTGCATGGAAATCAATTATGCCATCTTTTAGAAATATAAAAAAATGATGATGATGATGATGATGATGATGATGATGATGATGATGATGATGATGATGATGATGATAAGGATGATGATACATGTAATAATAATAATAATAATAATAATAATAATAATAATAATAATAATAATAATAATAATAATAATAATAATAATTTTGATAATGATAATAATAATAATAATAATAATAATAATAATAATAATAATAATAATAATAATAATAATAATAATAATAATAATAGTAATAATAATAATAATAATAATAATAATAATAATGATCATCATCATCATGATAATAATAATGAGAATGGTGTTGATGATCTGGAGTTCTTAAAACAATAATATAGCGCTGTGTGACGTAATTTCGTCGCTATAAACATAACGAGTTTATAATTAGCTAATCTGATTTCGTATTTCTATAGACCCAGGCATTCATTGTTGCCTTTAAATTGAATTGTATAAATAAGTATCGACTAGTTATGTGCTTCAATCTAAAAATAAAGCTTTTATACATTGAAATGGAACATTCACCGCTAACTTTTATTTTAAACACATATTGGAGAAAGTGTATTGCTGTATACCTTGTAAAATCAATATCACATATTGCACCGACAAAGGTAAAACTTTAGTTCCTAATATAACTTTGTTATAACTCGTCAATTTTTTAGAAATCATCCTAATTCAATAAAAGATTGCCTTAGCCCCACCCCTGCCCTGCCCTGCCCTGCCCTGCCCTGGTCCTATTTGAAAAATAAATATTTTTTTTATTTTTAAGATATATATGCGCAACACCGTCGACGATATTTCTCAATGCAACGTCTTCAATAACAACATCAAACGTCGTGTGAGACCAGAACGAACTCGTAACCAATATAATATGTGTTTGGTTTCCCCCTTGATAAATACAACTTATTACAAATCAATAATTTGATCATTTGATGTTAAGAATACCCGTCGTGAATACACTTTTTTGAATGGCATACTTGAAAGTATTTCTACCTTTCGGTTTCATTCACAGTCAACAAATGTCTTTTCTTGGAGAAGAGCTCCTGACTAAAGAATGCTTTGAATTTTACTGAAGAATTTTAACTTGACGCTGATAACTTCGAATGGCATTCATAGTTTTTATCTTTTGAATGGCTGTAAAGTAGGAACGGGAGTTAAACAAATATTATAGTCTGTGGAGAGAGTGATTTGACGGGGTTTTATGTCATTGTCTTTTTGAATAACTATTAGATCAATACCAAATGAAGCAAGTCAAATACGAACTAGGTAATTGGGGTTTTGAATGATTAAAATTAACTTGATATTCATCAGCGAAGAGCCGTGGTTGTTTTGTTTTTCTCTTGAATATGTACGTTGTAAGAAGAAGAAGAAGAAGAAGAAGAAGAAGAAGAAGAAGAAGAAGAAGAAGAAGGAGGAGGAGGAGGAGGAGGAGGAGGGGAGGAGGAGGAAGGGAGGAAGAAGAAGAAGAAGAAGAAGAAGAAGAAGAGAAGAAGAAGAAGAAGAAGAAGAAGAAGAAGAAGAAGAAGAAGAAGAAGAAGAGAAGAAGAAGAAGAAGAAGAAGAAGAAGAAGAAGAAGAAGAAGAAGAAGAAGAAGAAGAAGAAGAAGAAGAAGAAGAAGAAAGATGATTATGACGATGTTGCTAATAAAATTAATTTTGCTGATGATAATGATGATGATGATGCTGATGATGATGATGATGATGATGATGATGATGATGATGATGATGATGATGATGATGATGATGATGATGATGATGATGATGATGATCATAATAATTTCCCCTGTATTTGGCTGAGCTTGATCATCATTAAAAAAGAATTTACGCTCTCTTCTAAAAAAGATAAAGCTTGTCACAAGTTTTAAATTTCATCAATGAGGGATGCCGGCAGGTGAATGGGTGACATTGACTATAAATACTCGCTCGGGTGCCTCGTCGTTGTGTATTTTGGTAATGCACTTAAAGCACAGTAATCTACAAGAGGTTCAGGTGAATGAGAGCATGGCTAAAAGCAATGAAGGATAATGTTTGAGGCACGTAAAAGGTTATTTGTCGGTGTGCATATTATAAAGAATAAAAATTCGTTCAACGTTTCTTATGAGGAGGAATGTGATTGAAGCACTACTCACTGGAGAGCGTTGCATGTACAAAGCATACTCATTATTTATTTGTTTGTCATATTTATGAATTTTTGATCATTATTCATTATATATATATATATATATATATATATATATATATATATATGTGTGTGTGTGTGTGTGTGTGTGAGAGAGAGAGAGAGAGAGAGAGAGAGAGAGAGAGAGAGAGAGAAGAGTGGTTTTCCAAAACTGTCGAACTCCGTCTTTCCCATTTTGAGATATTGAGGATTATTTCCCCTAAATTTCTCATTCGGTCTATTATTTTATCATATTTAAACTCCAAATTAACCCAAATATTTTGAAATTTTCGTGCCAAAATTACTGAAAATAAAGTTGATGTTTCAATTTATCTCATGGAGGAAAAATCTCAAAAAGTAGAAAAATCGACATAACGAGTTTTGGAAAACCAGCCTTCCTATTATATTATGATGCAGGAGATGAGATTCAATTCACATTGGGAGCTGATTGTTCCCAGATGACTTCGTTATATCCTTGTATTGTCTCCTTATCTAACCTTCCTGGTTTATTTGTTTCCTTTCATATCAAATTATAGCCAGGATCTTACTCTAGCTTACTTCGATGACGTCGATTATACATAACGTTATATGCTTTAACCATTATATCTCATTGTTGACTTAATGTAGTTCTTCTTTTCCACACGACCTACCATAAGCTACGAAATATGAAACAAAGTAGTTTTTGTTCTGATTTTTTTGTTGTTGGTAATACTATGATAAATTGTGGGGATCGATATCTTTTGGTATTTTATCACGTAGGATCTACTGCATTGAGGCGCGACATGTCATTCAGACGTATATCAAAAATCAAGATTGAACCAATTATTCGCCAGTTAACTGCCATACTCTGGATCTTGCAGAATTCCGAAACGTCCATTTGTATCTGTTTTCGTATATTAAATTGAAGCTTACATTCAATTTCACATTGTTATTTTATACTTTTGATCGGAAAGACACATAATTAAAAATCTTGGCAAAAACTCTTAAAACTAGGACATCGTTTAACTCGATGGATATTTGAAGGATGATTTTTCTTGCCTAATTTTTAAATACATTTTTTTCCAGTGTATGACAGTTAACTGGTTAAATCAAAAATCAAGATTGAACCAATTATTAATTGATTCAAAACAGAATTTGATTTGCGGGTGCCTATACATTATATTCCTTCAAGTCTGGCGTGATTCAAACACCATTCAATGTAATTAGATACGGTAGTTACATTAATCCGTACCACGTCATTAAGTTCAAATAAATAAAATAGCTGTATCTATCGACGGGACCGTAAATGAACCTTCTAGAGTGGATCTAGGAAATTGACTTATATCACCTTTTCAAATCATCAATAGCGTTAAAGTATTTGGAAGTATAAAATGTTATTGTTCAAGTTTTTAAATCCTATTGTTTTGATTTTTTTTAAAAACTAGTTCGAAACCCTTTTATTTTATATTTCTTTTGTTCAATTGTCTGACGTCTTACTCTTTATCTTTTATTCGATCATTTCAACTCCGTTATTTCGTCATATTGAGAATTTTGATTTACAAATTTGATTTTAAGATACATTACGAATTGCACATCTAAGGAAAGCAGTAATAATGAACTGCAACATTCTTGGTATTTATGTGATTCTAAGGTGCTAGGAGATGTGGACTGTAAAAAGTAATAAACAAAAATAAATATAACAGCCTTGAAAGAATACCAAACACGGAACTTTTCGGGTTCAAAACCCTTCTTCGGCCAATAACAAAAACAACCAAAACAAATACAAGGTTTAAAAACAGATGGACGTCAGAGTAGAACTATGTGGCACGTCTTTTCGACAATTACATATTTCTCAGCCGTTTTTCTGGTTTTTATTAAGTGATGTTTTTATTGTTTTTGTCATTGGCAGAAGAAGGGTATTGAGCCCAAAAAGTTCTCTGCTTGGTATGTTGTTCTGTTTTGAAGCTGTTACATTAATTATTGTTTATTACTTGATATGTACGGTATGCAATATTCCAAGGCCCATTTCATACCAATCAATTGCGCAGTTTTACTGGAATCGTTCAGTAAATACACGTTACATTCCATACGAGCAAGTTTATGGCTTCAAGTTGTTTTAGTTTTATTTGCAGTTGGGTATAAATAGTCTAGAACCAACCAAGTTGATCTGGGTAACCCTCTAGACAAAACTGTGCCTTTTACCCAATACTTACATATAATAACATAGGCACTATGACAAGTGGTTGCTTTGAATGGCCAAGCCTTATCTTGTATCCCGGCCACAAGTGGTTTGCACACTGGCTTGCGATCTTGTCTTCAATGGTTGTAATAAGATTAAACCTGATCTGGGATCGAACGCCCGTCGGTCGATCGGGGTCAGTCCTTAATTTGGTTGATGTAGATAACACGACTGTGTCCTTTGCATTGAAATGAGACAGCATGACTGTGCCAGAGACAAGGTGCCCGATTTGTGATGTATTTACGGGGATAGTACTGATATTACCATCAACTTTATTAACTTTCTTGTAATTGTTATTTCTTCTGTAATATATTGTTTAGGATTATCAATGTCAATACTTTCTATGAAAACAGTCATAATAAGGCTTATTTTTATAATGAAATGAGTGACATTGTACATACAATTTAACGGCTACAGGATATGCTTATATAAAAAGAATGGTAGGAGTTGATAGAGAAAAGATGAAGATTTGACAAAGAAGAGGATGAGGGAAGATGGAAAAAAGACGCAAGGGGAAGAAGAATAAGACATTATGCCATTGGTGCCTCCGTCTCTGGGACAGATAAGATGTGTGTGCAGTAGAGGATCTAATCTGGGCAGATAACACCAACACGATAGATCAATTCAGCATTACGTATTTTTAGTGCTCGGTCAATCTTGAGCTATCGACCCGTGTAAACAAAGAGCTTCATTTCCACAGTCAATTATCCACGGAGACCTATTGGAATTGTTATTATAAAATGTCTGAGGACCCTGTTACAACAATGCCGTGTTTGGCTCATTTTGATTTTAGTCACAGGTTTCAAAAGGTGGCTTATCAATTTTAACAACACGAATCGATTAGAATAAGACCTTTGGTTGTTATAATATATATACGTCCCAATTGTCCGATCACGAACTGTGAAAGGTGATACCAGTTTTAACAGTAACAATAATATCAAAGTGCGGAAACTTGGTACCTACCGGGCAAACATTGCCGGAGGTTGAAGAGTTGAAGAGTTGAAAGGATGTGTACCAATCACGCTTTTGGTGCTGTTAAAACAGACCTGTGTCGAACCATTTGAATTGAGCTCGCTGTTTGACGTATGGTTGATTTCAGGTTTTCGTGGCTATTCAGATTAACCGAATTCTACTTGAGTACAATGATAAAAATACTAAAAGAAGGCCTTCAACTTTTCAATATAAAAGACTGTTGGTGCTATCACCACACTACTGTTTGATTGTCCTTTATGTCCACAGTACAATATCGGGATCTATTATTGGGAAATGGGGCCTAGTATGTTAATCTGACATTCGAGTTTCTAGTTAGATTATTTTTGAAAACAAAATGAATTAAAATTAATCCCATGTAATCCTATGC
>NC_088360.1:125233714-125268714 GCF_034508935.2 Berghia stephanieae | reverse complement strand
TTTGTTTGGATTTTTTGTTGTTTGTTTGTTTGTTTTTGTTTTGTTTATTTTTTTTAGGGGGGGGGGGGTGGGGTTGTTTGAATGTGCTATTTTGTTTTATTTAAAATGCACGATTATTTGACATAAAGGTATAGACCTCTAATAACCCAAATTTTTATGGTCTCATTGTTATAATGGAAATACTCTCAAACCAACACAAAACATTATCCATTACAACAATGTTAAAACGAGCCCATAAGTGTGCCCCGTTATCAGACCTGTAAATAGCTTCTCGTCGGTATAGACTCATCTTACATTTGTTTTCATGGTTAGAAATCGTCAAAAGTTTCAAAAATTCCGATTTTCGCCATGATTTATGACTGCTTTATTTGAAATAGTCACTGATTCCTAAACATATTTACATCCTAGGGCTATATGATTTGTTATATATCTATGTGTAAGCGATCCAATTATTTGTGTTTTAATTGCCATAGCATTGTTGAAACCTACCAAGTTCATTATGCTTTTGTATGTACACAATCTCTAACGTTGACGTTGGATTTTTAAAGTTAGTGGGTCGTTGTGGTTTGTAGAGGCATTCCATTCCTGTCGTGCTTGGAAACGTTTTATTCTCCTGTTCAAAACCCCAGGCGATACTCTTAGTACATTATCCAAGCTGAGAGAAATGATCTTTGTTTACGTTTCGGCCATGCCTTGTTTCATCATGCATGCAAAGAATGATAATATTGTTTCAATCAGGAGGTGACCTCTTCTGAGAAGGTCTTCGGAGATTCAAAAGGTTATATGTGTTGAGGACAATGCAATGCATAGCAAAGAAAATGTGACTACAATTAAGGGTTGACCTCACGGTATTTTTACAAAGTCCGTATTGTGCAGATTTTGCTTGACTTAATTCGCTTTGATGATTAATTAGAAATAATATCCCTTTTGAAATTGACCTTTTGCAAAACAATGGTGGATTCAAAATATAGCCATGTATATGGCTATTATTAGACATATGCACGTCATAAATTGATACCATGATATCACCAGATAACTAAACAGGTGAGATGGTAATTTTATCGACAGGTTGCATTTCTGATGTAAAAAAATACTGGTTTAAGCCCCTTCTCCGTGACGAAAATGCAATACCATATTATACGTCTGGCTATCACTCTCGCCTAGATGGCTCAATTTATTAGGGAATAAATCAAATTACGCTAATGTTTATGGCACTCAATATCATATTCCAAGCACAACAAACAGACTTATTAACAGATTGAACATCAAATTGATTGTACCTGAAAACAGCTCAATGCCTGTATTTTAATGAACAGATAACAAAGGAAGTTATTTGGACATCGGCATGAACGGGAACAAACGATACATGAAAGGTTTAACAATATTTGATTATTTTCGTACATTACATCGAATGAATACGGGTTAATATATACTATGAACTTTTGAAAAGGAACGAGGCGGAGGCCAATAATATTTTATTAACTCTCTCCTTACCAGCCATTTTCAGGATTTTCCCCAAAATTTCACACCAAACTAACACAAAAATAGATTTTTTACCACTCAAATGAAATAGCCGTAAATTCTTGCGATACATAATTTCTTTAACAAAACATGCTCTACAACACATTGGTGATTTTCTTTAAATTTTATGATGTACAAAAGAAATTTGAATAAGAAAAATGTTGGTTGTATCGTAAAGAATGTGACAATTTTCCTATAGTTAGTAAGGAGAGGGTTAAAAGCACAGTGAAAAATAAAGATGAAATTATAATCTTTTACATTTGACATATAAATTCTAAAATTCTAAAGAATTTCGTTCTATTACTTATAATTTTATATTCAGCCATGCTTAGGATCGCATTTCCTTTGTAAATTTAATTAAAGGCTTCCAACACCGAGCCATAAAGAAAACTGTTTGTATTTCATGTGGGGACGCAAGGTGTGACATCTAGTACCACATAAAAATCAATTCTTCTTGCATGGCAAAAGCACACTTGTTAATCCACGATCTAACACTCTTTGATATGTCAATGCGGATTCCTGAAAGCCATATCTGTTATTTTATGATTTAGTACATGTTTTCGATTAAAGTGGTAGTGAGCTATTTTTATTCACATTTTTATTTGTTCTGGTTTGCATTTCCTGCATTTTTAGAGTCAATTTAACATCCGACAAGGAGACAAATTATGGAGCAGGCACTGGTGTAAGATGAAGTCTAAAAAAGTAGGTACAAACAGTGCCAAAGCAAAGGGAAGAATACAAACAACGATAAAACCTTTTAAAAACCCCAGTCTTCCTCGACTGGGGATCAAACCTCAGACTTCCATCGATTACCGGTCGGACGTGCTACCATTCCACTACAAAGGTTACCTAATAGTTAGGACAATTCAATGCCTATATTAATTAATATACAGGCAACTCGTCTCGTTCAGCGTGTTAATAATAAATAACATTTCCTTTATTCGTCCTATATGCCGTACTCTGAAAAAAACACATATTTAAACATTTGCCCAGAAAACTCGTCCTTCAAATATCGATCGATTTAAATGACTCTCATCTTGACAAACACTATTAAACCCAGGACTTCGGCTAAATTTTAAATATGTGTTTTTCCAGAGTACGGCAGCTCTGATATTCTTCTCTCACGTGGGTCTGTCACGTGGGTCTGTATCAAGGGAAAGAACGAAATCATCCAGGCATCAGCATCATTATGCAGTCTCGAAGAGTAAAAGGAATTTATCTAATAGTTTGTAATTTCATTTGTGTGAATATCACTTTGACAATCCGTGACTTAATACATAAAAATCAGATAAGGTAAACCTGTATTTTCCAGAATAATATGTATAATATCACGTTTTCTGCTTGATAGTTAATTATTTGTTTTATATTTTAGTGTTCAATTGCCGAATGTCACTTTCTGTATGTTCTATTTTGTAAAACATAGAATTTAGTATGTGCGACTAGTGTATGGGGTCTTTGCAAGGCGTGAGTGTGTCCAGTGATATTGTAAAGTGCTTTAATCGCTATAAAAAATAGTACTTGATTTTTATTTCATTTATTATCAGCTAACGGTAATGAACATTATACATTATTATATATCACAGCCCCTTTTTGTTTGTATATATTTCTTCTAGGTTCTCTTCATTCCTTTTTATTTCTCCATACTATTTCCTAACGTTTACACAACAAATCCCTGAGCAATGGCGGAGTGTTTGTTGACTAGGTGATAAAGTCATAAAGTAATTCATTCTCTAGTTTGCCCTGGGATTGCGGGGATATTGTTCGTGTTACCGCTCTAAAAGCAATTCTGTACCCTGTAATGATTTATTCGATCATAATGCGGGTTTGTCGTTTGAATGAAAACATAATTTGGTATCGAGGGATCGCTGCGCTAGGTCAATAAGAAATGCTTTTGATCTTTTCTATTTTTATACTTCCTATACTTACTTGTTCCTCTTACTTTTGACAGTATATATATATATATATATAGCGAGAGAGAGAGAGATAGATAGATAGAGAGAGAGAGAGAGAGAGAGAGAGAGAGAAAGAGAGAGAGAGGATAGCAAGAGCAACACCTTACATTTCAGAGGTGTTAAGTTCAAACACTGACTTTCAATTATTTGTCCCGAACCATCTCATGTAATTAAGAGAAACATTTGCTTTTGTGTAATCACTTTCAACAGACCCTCAACAAATGTTAATTAATTGCCATTTTCATTGACAAAAAAATATCCTAAGAGTTCAAACGTCCTCCAAAAGTTAACTAGTCACTTTCCAATAATATGGTGACATATTTAAGTTTGCTTTTGCTGATGAAATTTTCATTTTGTTTTCATTTTGCTTTCGTTAGATCATACATTATAAATTTCAACAAAATTGATTTTGGTAGCAACAACATTGATGATTCGATTTAAGAATACAAATACTTATACAACACCTTGACATGAGGCAAAATTCGTAAAAATGTATAATTACATAAATTGATAAAGGAAATTAAGATGCATACGCTCTCGGGAGCTTTCACGTGCATATTATGTTGCCAACCTGAGTTGGCTATCCGAAAAATAGGAAAATTATAGAAAATGAGAAGCATTTTTTGAATCTTCATCTTTTTGCTAGTTCCGCCGCAACATTCTCGCACCACTTCACATTTATTTTCATTTTTCTCCTTTATTTTCATTACTAGCATGTCAGATTGGCAAATTGATAACACTTTGCTTTAATTATCTTGATATTTATATTTGACAGCCCGTCTCAAATCGGTAACATAACATAACATGTGGTATAGGACAAAATAGGATAAGATCCTTTGAATGCCCTTAATATTAATTAGTAATGCCATAAATCTATTGAGAAATATTACAATAACGATACACGTGGTAAAGATAGTATTTCAACTTAAATGTACTCATGTGGTGTACAAACATATATCTTTAACCGTGACATGCAAAGCGCACACACAACCACACACACACACACACACACACACACATACACACGCGTATAGAAGATAACCATAATAATATAATAATGCATAATATATACATACAAGATTGAAAGCCATGTCAACAGCAGAGCAAACAAGTATTATTCGTCATATATAAATCTCCCATCATATAATTTCCTGCCTACTAACACCTTGAAATAATCCATAGATTTTGCATTCGTTGTTTCAAATTTCAAACTGTTCCATTTCTGAACAATACGAATACCGAACCAGTTTTGTCTTATGTTTGTTTTGCATCTAGAGACAAAAATCTTAAACTTGTCCCCTCTAGTAAAAGTAATATTAGAATATGAAAAAAAATCAGAAAAGTCTATCCTATCCAGACCATGTACAAATCTATAAACCTGAATTAAATCCCCACGAATTCTTCTATATTTCAAACTGGGTAAGTCAAGAAATTCTAACCTTTCCTTATAAGATAAATACTGTATTGTATAAATTTTTTTGGTAGCTCTCCTCTGTACACTTTCAATACTAATAGATTGTCTTTTATATAATGGGCTCCAGATGCAATTTCCGTATTCTAGAATTGGTCGAACGAGCGATTTATACAAATATAAAAATGTGGTTTTATCAAGACTTATAAAGGTTCTATATATTATTCCCATCATTTTGTTTGCACGGCTTACACAATTATCAATATGTAAATCAAAATTCAAATGTGAATCAAAAGTAACTCCCACATCCTTTTCATAAGGCACAACGGAAAGAAGATTTGACATAGAAGTATCGGTAAAATAATTATGATATGGATTATTTTTCCTATATGTAATACTTTACATTTCGAAACATTAAAATCCAAATGCCATGTTGTAGACCATTTGAAAAGTGAAAATATATCATTTTGTAGAATGTTATGATGTTCAGTTGTACTATAGATCTTTGTATCGTCTGCAAACAGTTTGCAGGCTGAATTTATGCCACATGGTAAATCATTTATATATAAAAGAAATAAAAGTGGTCCCAATACGCTTCCTTGGGGTACACCGCTAATTACATTCTTAAAATCCGACCCCACACCATTGACAATGACCCTTTGTATTCGATTATTAAGAAAGTCTTTAATCCAGTTAAAGATATTCCCTTTAAATCCATATGTTTTTAGTTTAATGAATAATCTCTCATGAGGTACAGAATCAAAAGCCTTGCGGAAATCAAGATAAACAACATCAATGCATTGATCACGATCAATTAACTTGGTAAAATCCTCCATCACCTGTAAAAGTTGAGTAATGCATGATCTCTTTGATCTAAAACCATGCTGGTTATCGTTTAGCATCGTGTGACTTTCAAGAAAGTCCATTATTCGGTCTTTCAAGATAGACTCCATAACCTTACAGAGTATGCATGTTAAGCTGATGGGCCTATAGTTTGCAGCATCTAGTTTGCTTCCCTTTTTATGAATGGCAGTAACATTGGCTTGTTTCCATTCAATGGGTAAGGTACCAGATTCAAGAGACTTATTATATATTGTTGATAGCGGCTGTGATATTTCAAAGGCCACTTCTTTCAGTAAACGGGGATGAAGGGAATCGGGTCCCATGCTTTTAGTCACGTCTAAATTCAACAATTTTGCAAGTATGTCTTCTTGTGTAATATAAAAATCGGGGACGTTTAATTGATTTGTAACATTGAACGTTGGTATATTTGTAGTGTCTTCTTGAACAAACACAGATGAAAAATAATTATTTAAAACATTAGCTATATCTATATCCGAAGTAACCTTGGTACCATCATCTTTCAGTAAAACACTAACACCTGGTTTTCTTTTCAACTTTCTGTTTACGTATCTCCAAAAGCCTTTCGGACTACTCTTACATTCGTGTGCCAATGTACATTCATACGTTTTCACAGCATTTTGAATCGTGTGTTTGGTATTATTTCTAACCTTGACATAATTATGAAAATTATCTGTTGTAGGATACTTTTTGAATTTCTTATACAATTTATGTTTCTTATTAATTGTACGTTTAACGTTTTTTGTCAACCACAATGGTTTATTAGAACTAAATTTTTTGTTACATCTTAATGGAATGTGTTTAGATTCTATACATTTTAGTTTGTTTTTAAAAAACAACCACGCTTCATTCACACCGTAGCCTTCAAGAGTATCCCAATTCACGGCATTTAGGTCTTCTCTACAAGAGTTGTAATTACCTTTGAAATAATCAAAATAAACATGTGAAGGATGTTTGGCGGATGAAAGATTTAACGATATAAGAAGTGAGTCATGATCACTTTTACCCACCGAAGGCAAATGGTCAATGTTATTAATCCAATAATCATCGTTACATATTACCAAGTCGAGTATATTACTAGTTTGGTTCAGTCGGTGTCTCGTAGCCTGTGTCACCAGCTGAATAAAGAAAGCATCCCTAATTGCCTCGACAAATAGATAGTCGGGAAAAGTTAGACATGGTTCTGTCCATTTAATGTTAGGAAAATTATAATCTCCGACAATGATCACGCAATCAAATTTCATTCTACCTACTGACTGTAAGGTAACATGTCGATGTGTTTAACATAAATTCTAGAAATAACATTTCCTACTAAAAAACACCCACAAACGTCATTCAAGTTTTCTTGTTTATTTGTTGTTTTGTTTTTTGTTTTGTTGTTGTTGTTGTTTTTTATTTTGTGGATTTATTTTTGGTTGGTTTTTATTTTTACTTTGAATTCAATGTGGGACGATATATTATTGAAAGCAATTTTGATTACAATTATTTCTCTTTCAAGCATTTACTTAAACAACATATATTCAAATTTAAAAATAAAAACTAAGCCATTTTGAAACAGTTTGAAGACATCAATCAATATCAATCAATTGGACCCATTGAAAAGTGGTGGTGTCCATGGCTAAACCATTTCATGTTACTTATTAATCCCTTCTTTTAATCGCAACATTACGCCGCGTGAGGTCACAGCATCAGTGAATAGTGTCCGAAACATAAAAGCATCTATTCCTGTCACACACCATTGGCTATGGCCTGTGGTCAGGCATGCATGTTAGAAAAGCATTTACTTTATAGAGGATGTGGGGATTTGAGAGGGGAGGGGGGGGGGGAGGGTGATGTCACCAAACTTTACAAATACGTATATAATAAAATAATCGTATGCCGAGCAATCCATTTAAGACAAAGAATATGCTTATCTAATTTTGTTTATTTTTTAAAATATCCTGTGTCAAAATATCATCATGGAAATAATCTAGCAGAGTTTAGCTAAAAACGTACGGTATTCTGGTGAAGAATCTCTCTAGCTTGGCTTGTTGTTTCAGTTTTAGTTAAAGACCATTTCCCTTAAAGACTATATTATTTCATAAGGGAAACAACCAGTTGATAATCCATATTATGCAATAGGAACTTGAGGCACAGAAATCGTGAGGGACAATCTCAAGTAGGGCAAGGTGGGGGAATTCCACACCCAACGTTTTCAGTTTATTATCATAAAGTTTATATTGATTGACACAAACAGAATACAAATATCCCACAGCCATTCACACTAGGATTCTGTACAAATAAGATTTTAAAAAGGAACGACATTTCACAAATTCCAAATTTTCTCTTTATTCACATATTCACCATTTTGGAGTAATTTCACATCCATCATGACAAGCATACAAAAACGAGAATGAAACAATCAGGAACAATAATTAACGTCTGAAATGAACATAACAATCTTTATAGACTATGACATGAGACCAATAGACCTAGGCGAGTGTCCCGATAGCTCAGTTGGTAGAGCACTCGATTCACGATCAAAGAGACGGAGATCGGTCCCGGGCGCAGTTTAGCGATTTGATTAAGCAATATGTATCTTCTCCCATTCTGTTATATCGTTTCTTGACATGGTCCTCAGCTTAGATTGTATAATTTGGCAGCACATTTTCAGCCCATCTCTCCAGATGTAACGAGATCGACCGCTTTCGCCATATCTGCATGGTCATACGACACCGTCTTTTCTTGTAATTCATCACCATGATTAGCTAATCTCTATAGAAAGAGGAGTAAAACATGAACAGAAATCCCTTCTAGATCCAGCTCTAAAGCATCGGTATACATAAGTAACATGTAGGCCCACAATAAGACTAATTATTCAAACAGTATTAATATCCTACACACTTCCAAAAATGTTTTGGATGAAGTGCTTTTCTAAGAAAAACAATATTAATCTATGCTGGGGCAATTCCACACCCACTTGGTGGGCCTTTCTTTGTAAAATAAAACCCTTGACATAGGATTTTGATCAAATATTTTCACACAAAAAAGACACGAGAAATTCGAAACCTGTAGGGTGTGGAATTTCCCTGACATTTATGAATCTAAAATAGCACAGCAACTTACTGAAGGGATCTAGAACAAATTTAGGGGTAAATTTTACATATCCGATCAATGATTAAGCATTTCTAGCTCGAGCTTCAATGTTGAAGAAAATTTAACAACATTTTGCCATATTTGTAAACCATGAGTGTTGCAATTACCCTCAATGGGTTCATAAAAACTTGAAAAATTGTCAGAAATCAACAGCAGTAAGAGTGGCTGACTCTTGTGTTCAAACAGGAAATAGAACTCAAAGGCAGTTAAAACTTTGAACAGTATCCAATGGGTCTTTTTGCATTCTTTCTGTGAAGAGTTTGATATAATAAATGTGGGTGTGGAATTCCCCCACCTTACCTACCTACTTTTTACTGACATACGAATCCATGACCTTGCAATAAGCCATTAGCTTATCCCAGCATCAACTCAATTATTCTACAAGTCACCAGACTTTCTCTTTATTTTTTTACAGGCTTTGTTTAGTCACATAGACGACTGCCCGGAGGACAATGTTACCTTTCGAATAGAGCTCAGGTATGTTGAAAACATTAAATAAATCATTTTTAAAAAGAGAACAAATCCATTCAAATCACTATTAATTTAAATGTTATTCTTATTGTCATCGTTGTTTTTGTTGCCGTGTGATTGGGAATCTAAGAATTGCTAGTAATTTTGTGACAGACGCTGGTCCATAGTCAAGAACTTTCGGCTAGTCAGAAATTAGATTTGGGACTACAGGCAGAATTTAGTGGAGGAGTGGGGGGGGGGGTTATTGGAGGAGAGTAAAGCAAGGCTTAAAGATGATAATGATGATGATGATGATGATGATGATAATAATAAGAATAAGAATAATAATCATCATCATCGTCGTCGTCGTCGTTGTCGTCATCATAATCAACTTCATCATAATCATTACCCATCACCTTCATCATCATCATCATCATCAACATCATCGTCCTCATTATTATCACCATGGGCTTCACCTCCATTTTCATCATTATCATTTTTGCCATCATCACTTATCAACACACATTCTATTTTGAAAATGATATCCAATATTTGTAACAAATTCATCGACAACCCAACAGTTACATGGAAATTTACAACGAAAGAGTTCGGGACCTCCTACAAACATCCAAGTCTAAAAAGAAGAAGCATGAGCGTTACACACTGAAAGTCCGTGAGCACCCCAAGCAAGGGCCCTATGTTCAAGGTGAGCATTCACTACCTACCACAAGCCCTATTGAGAAAGTTAACAATGATGGATACATACGATATCAGAACACGACGGTTTCAGCATGCGGTGTACGTACGATGCGATATCTATTAAATTAAAGAATGCTATTTATATCTTTTATTTATTATGTGGGCTTGTGTATTTGTGGTCTTGTGGTTGCCCTTGGTTCGAGTCCTACTTCGAGCCACTCAATATTAAATCTAATTCTCTTATTGTGTTAAGATGTAACATTAGTACCTTCTCGGAAACAATGTTGTCTCTGCCAAAAGCAACAAAAAACATGAATAAATAAATAAAGCGCCTTATAGGCGTTATGATTTCTCATACATGTTAAGTGTTGCTATTGGCTTGAGATCCCCTGTAAAGCGCTTTGAGTATATTTAAAATTGATTGGTAATGCGCCATATAAAAGCTCGTTTATAAAAATAATTCCTGCTTGCTTATGTTATACTGTTTATTATTCGTTGCTGTTTAATTTTTTTTCTTTAAAAACACAATGATTAGGCATCAAGGAGTGAACATGAACACTTGCTTACATTGACAAAGTTAATTTATCGTGATTTTATTTTGTAAACAACCCCTCCTCTTCTCAGTTCACTGTGTGGACTTAATTTTCACTTATTCCATATGACATGTCAAACTGCATTTGAGGCCCAACATAACTTTCACACTTTTATTTTCGTAAGTTTCTCGCAGTGGTTTCGCAAACCAACAGGTGTAATAAATAATAGATAAACAAACAGTAAATGCATTATTACTCTGTGATGTGTTTTTCCAGATTTGTCCCGTCATGTCGTCAAAGATTACCACGAAATCCAGGCTCTGTTGGACAAAGGAAATGAGAAACGGTATGTATTTCCATTACTTGATCAATCAGGATTGGTTACTGTTATGAGAACGCTAATAAGTAGATACTCTTTTGATATTATTGTAAAAATCTATAATACGATAACCAAATTAGAACCTATTTTCTTGTGGAGCTGTATTTTATCATGATGTCTAATGGACCAGAAAGTAGAGATTGCCTGCCTCACTCCTTGAATATGACTTTGATCCATTGCAAACTCCTTTCTTCGTGGTTTAATTTAGACCCGGTAACCCAACAACTGGTGGGCAGAAAAGGAAGATAGAAAAATTTTCTTGGATTCGAATTAAGACCTTTTTTGGAATGTATTTTGAGTGCTCTTACAATAGAAAAACTAGACCATCGAATTCATGCCCTCTCCTCCAACCCATCTCAGCACTTAAAATTGACATGTTTTGTCTCTTCTCCAAACATAAATTTTTGTCTCTTCTCGAAACATAAATTAACACAGCATAATATAAAAGGGTGTTTCATCTTGATTCATGAAAAAAAACACTAGTAAAAAATCACAGCTCTGATTTCTTATGCTAGTCTTCATAACCGATTCTTGCCATTAAAGGGCAAATCATTACTTGAGGAAAATGGCATTATTGCACCTTATACAGTCCAATTATGATTATAATATCGCTATGCCTATCTTTACATTTTGAAATTAATCTCACCAGTTACCAAAATGTTGTTTTTAAATATACAAAGGCGTCATTAAAACATTAAAACTCATTCTTCGACAAAAATCAAACCACAAATATCCCATAACTTCAATTTGAAAAATCGTTTCACATTCTTTATATAAAAAAAGCATTATGGCATAGTACACGGCTATTTAACCTTTTGTCATTACTTTTTCTAATCTATTAACCCCTGACACGAATGACAAAAGGACTCAGTACCATTAACAGTGTATACAGTTACCCAGAAGGTTGTTGTTTTCTTAATGCTTTTATTTGAATATGTATATACATATATATATATATTATATATATATATATATATATATATATATATATATATATATATATATATATATATATATAGATTCATTCGCCCCCCAAGTATTACACTTTGTTGGACTTCAGTAAGCAAGCCCTATTTTGTGCCGTCTTTCAGAACGACCGCATCAACCCATATGCACAAACACAGTAGTAGGAGCCATGCCATTGTCACAGTCAATTTTACTCAGGTAAGAGTATGAATCAATTGGGATATAAGGAGGGAACTTAATGACAGGTGTGTCGACAGATTATGGATAAGTACATTACTGGCATTGGTTTGTTGGTGGCCAGAACAATGACGTAAAGATAAAAAAATATATGCCTTATTATATGGCATATTTTACGATGCAATTATGTTCCTAATGATATTGTATTTCACCAGCAGGACATGTATAGAAACAAATTGAATTTATATAGTAGGACTCACTCTTACAACATCGGCGAGCGTTTAAAGCTAGTTACTCATTCAGACCGGAATTGAGGGAGGTAATATGTGAGGAGTGCCTTACCTTAGAGCCAAGAATACAACGCCTCGGCAAAGTTTTACTATATCAATGATCCTCTCCAATCACTGGCCTCGCCCTTTATCACATGTTGAGATATTTTTAAAAAACGTGACATTTTATATAGCGCGGTATCCACTAAACTTTACCTCGTCAACTGCAACATTTAACATGTAGAACAACATATTACGCCCGTTACACTTTTTTTATGACAGAGGCAACGCTGTTAAAGACCAGGTACTCATTTTGCACCTGAGTAAGATGAGAGAATGTGAGTAAAGAGCCTTTTTCAAGGACTGAAATATAAACGGGCCAGAGTGGGACTCGAACCCTAGACCTTCCGATCCGAAGGCGATTAGTATACCACAAGACTGCATAGCTGCACCAGATAACGCACCACTAAGCCACCGACGCCACAAATGTGAGATGACATAATTTTGACGATATGTTTTGCATTTCTTTGTGTCAATCATAAAATATAAAATAAAAAATCCATGTATAAAATGTAGATATTTTATCTCTCATCAACTTGTTTTAAGCATCATTTTGTGATTTCTTTACGAGATCTATAACGATTTGCATTTACCATGCAACCTCTTATACATTAAAGACTTTTTCCTATTATAAACATGATACCACCATCGGCCAACCAAAGTTCTCAACAGTCTGATTCTGAATTTATTTTTTTCACTGTGATATTTTCAAAGAAGACATTTTATTTTTCATTTACCCCGAACTGATAAATAATTCAGTGATTTGTATTAACTTGAAATTTTATAGGACTTGACCAAAGGGCTCTTTGCACAGTCAACCGATGACAGATAAAGATAGAAAATTTAAAAAATAAAAAATTCCATTTATTCATCCCATAGGGGAAATTATTCTCTAGGGTCTATTCCAAGGGGAGACTGGAATAACCCAGACGTCAGCCGCAGTGCAGCGCCGCAAATTGAGCTAGGGCGAAATGGCTTGTTCCATGCCACACAGCGCAGCGGCGGGTGATCGAACTCGGTACCTTTCGGGTACGAAGCAAAGATCGTACCGCTGAGCCACGCTGACCCCCAGGTTTGCATGTGTCACTCACTGGTCAGACAAAGCAAGAAAGGAAACTACAAGATTTTTTTTAAAACATCCCAAAATCAGTCTGCCTCGACGGTTTGTTTCACACACACTTTTGTTTATCTTTATCTTACACAAGTGCCTGCTCCCTAATTTGCCACAGACGATGAAGCCTTTCCTCCTCTGGTTTTTGCCACCAATTGAAAATGCGATAGAAATTATATTTGATTTAAATTATTAACACAAATCAAAAATCATACTTCTGATTATTCAGGTATAGTTTTGGTTTTTTTGCAGGCGAAGCTGGAGGATGGGTTGCCCAGTGAAATAGTCAGCAAAGTCCACCTGGTGGATTTGGCTGGAAGGTAAGATTATAAACGTTTACAATGAAAGATAAGTTATAAGTTAAATTTATATGACCAATTAATTGCCTCCAGACGGAATTATATCAGAATGGCCCCGGTGCTTAAAATTTAATAGTAGAACGTAATTTTATAATTTTGTGTTAAACTAAATGCCTCCCTTGAGAAAAGTAAGGTTTTGTTTTGTTTTAATTATATTTATATGTCATTTCCTAATTCTGATCAATTTGACTCTTCAGCTTATTCATTCCGACGTATTATCAGATTGAAATAGTGATTCACATATATGTAAACATTTGTATAGGCTTCTTCTTCTTCCTCTTCTTCTTCTTCTTCTTCTTCTTCTTCTTCTTCTTCTTATTCTTCTTCTTCTTATTATTATTATTATTATTATTATTATTATTATTATTATTATTATTATTATTATTATTATTATTATTATTATTATTATTATTATTATTCTTCTTCTTCAAAATTCATTCCCTCAAGGCCGTGCGAAACCTAATGTTCATTCCACAAATTATACATTGGTTTGTTAAGCGTACCTTTTGTACCACTGCGGCTAGGAATTTAGTCACATCGTCCCCAAGTAGAGTATTAAATGTGTTTAATTAAAGTTTAATTAAATTATTCATAGATTTTTGTATGGACCAGAGTTTTTGCAACCATTTCATTGTCACTAATTCGATCTGTACATTGAGTTAGTTACAAGGCGCAACACATCTTTTATTACCATATAATCTAGAAATATTGAGAAACAAATTCGATTGTTTTGTTCTATTCACTTTATATTACTAGAAGAGACTCAGCGAAGGTCCTTTATCGTTTAAAATTGAAATCATAAATCATTAATGAAGTCAAATGTTTGTGTGCAAAGGTTGTGGCTATGCGAATCTTTACTTCTTTACTTCTTTCTTATGGCCCCGTTCTTTTTTTTGTGATAAATTCCGACTCCAAAAGAGCAGCATTATATAGAAAGAAAATGTTTTCTGTACATTTTATATGTTAGATCCGTTAACAACCCTTATGAATTTTCTTTGTGCTTCATCTCAAATTCTTAAATAACAGTTTTATAAACCACTTAGAAAATATCCATTTCTCTCTACACAAAAGTGCTGAATCCCCCTTATGCTAAAGCCCTCTTAATCTCGGTGATCTTATTTTTGTAAAGCGGGTTTTCCTTGAAAACGTTGCGATAGTGACAATCAATAACACATACCGGAACTACAAGAAAAATCAATTCCGTTGTAAAATATCGCATTCCAAAACGTTGAATTTATCTGAATGGCATTTATTGCCAATATTATCATGGCCCACTCATCCCATTGAGACTTGTTTTGGCAGAGTAAAATTGTCACGAGTATGCATGAGTAGTTTGCACCAAAACGAGAGGGCGTGGAGACATTTATTTTCCGCGTTTATAATGACTGTTCTACTGCTAATTAACTCGGTTAGGTCAATCTAACTTGCAACAGAGCTCCTTATGAGAATTAACCTCGTTTAAGCTAATAATGACATTGGTCCTATTCCAATTTTTTGTCGTTGTGATTTGGTGTGGTCCTTTCCTTTCTGTGTGGGTTGATGACAAAATAATTGTTTCGTTCACAGTCATTTGAATGAAAAGACAAAGCAGGTACTGCTCAAAAAATCGAATTCAAACACCTACCGTTTAAATAGTATAGTAATGTTTAAAATAATATAATAAATATGGTCTGATTTAATCTATGCAACCCAAATTGCAGTATTTATTACTCTAGTTAACCCCCATATGAATACTCAAAGAACAGGCAATTGGTTTTTACTTTAATCTTTTTTTTTATTTATTTACCTCCCCCTCGTGATTAATTTAGTACGATATTCCATATTCTGGCATTTTTTTTTTATTGTAGGTCCCGGTAGCTAATAGTAACCCACGCTTTATCCGGTCTCATCTCGAGACAATCTTGCTCTCCAAAGGGTAGCAAGCAATTGTTACTGTCCGTTTTAAAGCTAGAGAAAAATGAACCCCAGTTCAGTCGGCCGTATTGTCTCGTAAATAAGATTCGATATTATTTATTCACTTTGAATATCTTAATTCATAGATTGGCAAATTATAGTTCACCAGTGGAATGTCGAGCACTTTGCTCGTGTTTACAGACAACCACTCATTAACGTATTTCCCTCGTAAAACAAAAAGATAGTATCGAAAATGTTTTCATAGCGGTTAGACACATTTTTCACAAGGCCATGGAAAGTAACCTGGTGACACGGGAATGTCTCGCGGTCGATATATCATTTTTATTGAACTGTAGAATTAGAATACGGATCGATGATAAATTGAATCGTAATATCTTCACTTAAATGGCCTGATAGATAAGGCGGAGTGCCGTATCAATACACTTACAATTTGGGAGGACACGTAATTCGACACGGACATAAAGAGGCCTTTAAATTTTACACGTTGTAGAACTTTATTGCATTATGTTGTCAATATAACTTACGCTTTTGGGTCTAAGTCAAATTTTGGCCAAGAATGAAATTAAACTTAGAGAATGTCATCACAAACTTTATTGCCGTTGATAAATACGATATATGATAATAACGATTTTGTTGTTGGCATAAGTTGACAAAAGAATTTAATTAAGTCTAAGATGTGTATATCTCATTTTTGTAAAATATGGGAAAAGTGAGAACACATCTATTTGAAGATTGTCGGTATATTTGGACAATTCAGAAAAATTATTACAAAGAAGCCAAAAATATGATATGCAAGGAAATCTTATATTTATTTTTAGTACTTTCCTACTATATTATAGACAAAAGGTCAAAGAGTACAAAATAATACACGGACAAGACTCAACTAAACAATTTAAAATAAATGAACTATCTAATGCAAAAATTAAACTCAACTCCATTCTCACCAGTGTCCCCACATGTATTGTGTACACTGACACCCTTTTTCATTTGTCTAGAAAACTTTTACATCATAAATTGATAGATTGAGATGGCTCCAAAACTTGTAGAAAAAAAATTTCTAACCCGAGACTCCAAGAATTAGAGAACATAAGTTTGTGGGTGCCTTTTTTCAGTGGTGCAGAATTTTTCCTCGTGCAGGACGACAACATACCAAATACCATTATATATCATATCATTAAATGGAAGTGGATGACTAGTTACGTCAAGAAAAAAGTTGCACCTGGGTTTTTTTAAAGACACGAATGCTTATATCATACCATAAGAAAGAGTACATTGAATTTCATATTGAATCCTGTACTTGTACTATATATAGAATGTTATGGGACTTTAATTTATTATTTAATCTGTCACGCGTCCCCAAATACTTCAATTTAAACCTAAAGAGTTCAACGCATGTTTCACTAATGTGAAAATAATTCGTCATTAAATCTCCTTCTGAATGGGTGAGTTTTAAAGAGGTTATAGAGGAGGTACGATAACGTAAATGACAACGACAAGAATAAAACTAATTTTTAAAAAGACAGCTGAAAGTGTGGAGCCTTTCCATACTAGACACGCGTTAGAAAGGAGTATCTACATTCACGAGTACTTTGAATTTGAACGTACTGGCACGTCACTTCCAATATTTCCGTGTGATTGGTTCCTGATCGATGTTTCAATCACTAGTCGATAAGAGGCCGATGACTTTACTGACGCACATTGACAAAACACATTTTACAATTTTTACCCGAAGACTTTAACGTCTCAGATCGATCGATTGAAATGACAGCCAGTTTGTAAAAAAAAACTGAAATCCGAGACTTTTGAAGTCTCTGGTTTGAGAATTCATTACGAATTAGGTGTCATATCAATCAGTTGATCTCAGACATAAAACATTTTTGTCCTGTCCAAATTTTAAAAAGGCATTGTGTCGGTAAACATGAGTTTAAGCCGCTTATCCCAAACAAAAGGAAAACAATAACATTTACGGTCCGCTATTACTCCAGCTGAATGGATGATTTTTGTAATGGGCTTGTCCCTTTTTCTGCTTGATTCCAAACACGGCTGGCACAATCAAAATCAAACGAAAACCTGATTGGGGTATCGTCCTTTTAGAACAAGTGAAAAACCTATCTCATGTATATTAGCTTTATTTGATAATTTACGCGGAACGCCCTCTCCTGCTATCAAATTAAATATCTCCCCTCCCGGATTTCTCCATGCCCTTTTGTAGAAATACGCTAACCTATATTCTATTTATAATTTGCAGTGGGTAGCTGTCAATTTACCACGCTATGGGTTGCATCATTATTTTTCATATTTTATTATTGTCTAAGTAGGAAGGTATGATCATTGTCTATACGCCTTGAACTTGATATTTGATTCATAACCAAATGCTTAGAACACTGTACCAAAGCCGCCTTGAAAAAACGATATACCAGGCTCAAAGTATTTCACAATGCTTCATTTAATTTGACAGCAATTCAACGAGGATTTGATTTTCTTTGCGATGCATATACACTGTCCAGTTGTGAGTACTTTTAATACAAGTACTCTCTCAATATCATTCACTGAATTCTGCAAGATACTCTTCACGCGGGGGCGATAGTCTGGTTTAATTGCCACTGCTAAAAACACAACCCCGGACTATAATAATTTTGCGATCAAAATTTTACCACCCGATTAGTGTCAATACTTGAAATCGCTTGACGTTTATTACAGGCATGATATGCAGGGTACCGCTTCAGCATCAACAACAAAATCAGTTTTCACCTTTCTAATCCAATTTTGATTTTGTTTTAATCAAACCATAATTGTCAGAAAATGGGTCAAACCAACATGCTTGAAATAATTTCGGATGATACTGTCAAGATCTATTGAATAATCCGAAAGGGGAATATTTGCTTCGCTTTATGGTCTTCTCAAGTTTAACCTAAAATCGTTTATGATTGCAATCGTGCGCTATTTAAGATGGACTTTACTTTCCGTTGTTTATCATAATTACCTGAATCCTAGGTTCCCCCGATATTATTCTATTAGCCGTGTTGTCTGTGTGCGGATAGATCAATATGTGAGATAATATATTGGTCAAACAAATATATATTCCTTTGAAATTTGAGTCTTACAGTGATATATACCCTGGTCGCTCTAATTAAAAACTCTCATGCCCTATGTTTGCGTGGAATATTCACGACAGTCAAGACTTTGGTCACGCCCAGATTCCAGACTCATCGGTCAATTGTTAAGTCTTGCCTTTGGGGGAGTTTGGTGTCCTTGAAACCGGAAATGATCCTCATTCAAAGAATTGTGGGCTAGTAGGGTGTTGGGGTCGAGTGTCGTTTAAGAGTCGATCTATCCGGAGGCGACAATGAATTCAGAACACGTTCTTAATCCCTGCGAGCTTCACAAAGACATTTCATAACACCTCTTCTTTCTGATTGCCCGGATAATAATGTTGACCCAATGCCCGACCTAGTGCTTTGCTGTTTGTCTTAAGCTATCGGTCCCACAATCTCAAGCCTTCTCAGACAGTGACAAATTAATGGTTGCCATTGAGTAGAGTTTCAGATTTACGTAATTTACAATCGATAAAATTATAAATTGGTTGTATTTCACAATTGTAATTGTTGTTATAAGAATGTTCTTTTTTTATTCCCTTTGCTATTGATATGAAAGTGGTCCTGAAGTGTCTATGGAACCGGAGTGATCGCTGTTTCTTAAAATCTTAAATTGTAACACGGACTGTAAAACGATTTCGTGTTATCAGTTTATTTAAGCTTTGTTATAAAAGGCTTTACGTTCATAAACACCTGAGCAGTAAATTGCAGGGAAGAGAACATGGTGTGATTACTGTCTCTCGGCTAATTTGGATGATTTAGTGGTCGCCAACATTATTGGCGCCAATTATGCACTTTTTGGCTCAAATCGTATAACAGGTTGTTTTTTTTTTTAAATTCTACAACATTCGATTAATGGTTGTTTTCGATGGGTGTCTGTAGTCATAGAAAGAATCCATGTTAAGCATTTTACAAGGTTTTGTCGCCGCCAAATGTTTACTACTGATCTTTCTTTATCGGGGATTTATAGTTATTGTCAATATTTCTTTGATCATCTCTTCATGTTTACCTCAATATATTAATTTAAAGATCCATGTGAATTGAGAATAATACAAATTTAGGCTTTAAGTTCAAGTACTGCCGTACGATACAAAATCCTTTTTTTTTAACCAAAAAAAAACCCCCAAAAATATGAAATCCAAAGGTCAAACTTTATATATCGATAAAAGAACGACTAACCTGTTAACCTGTAAAAAAAAAGGTGTTAAACTGAGGCTTTTCGCTACATCAAAACTCATCTTAAACTCGTGCCAAACCCCCATTTCGGAAACTAAGGTAAAATTTAAATGTTTATCACTTGATGTTGAACGATGCTGACCCTGGGGATTGTACAATAGCCAAAACGATTGCACGCGTCGTCCTACAATGATAATTGTAAATTGTTCATCGGGGGAAGCAAATAATACAGAACTCTGAAAGCACGAGAAATATGCTGTTCATGAACGTTTCATGTGCTATTATAGACACCGTTGTTTTGTTATCTAGATATCATAAATCCAGGAATGTGTGATACGATCTTGAACTTGATAACATTATTTTTTTAAAGAGGGGTCCTATACAAAAGATTTGCTTTGATTTTATGCATTGGTTGCTCTGTGTCTGTAACAGTTGATTTGTCACATTGTAGACCCGAGTATATACAATACTTTTGTGACCCATCGTCTCAAAACGGTATTAAGTCGGAACAAACCATATGCTCAAAAGCCGAATTAAATGTTAAACTGGTCAGGAATATAAATCGTTGAGAATATTACCCTAAAAATGGTATCCTTTCTCCTCAATAAAACATACAAACTCGACACAAGTTTGATATTTCTGGCTATAAATTCAATTTTCAACATCTTAACCATCCCGACTTAATACCGTTTTGAGACGACGGGTCACATTTGTCCTATGTCAGCAATGCACTCATAGATTCTTTGATAATCAGCTCGACATGCGGATAAGTCGCCGTGAACCTTTCTGAGGGATAGGACACTGGCTTACGTTCTTCCATGCATACGGTTCACCCTTCATTAGTTTCGTCGCTCTTGAACCTTATAGCGAGTCTTGTGTTTTTTGTACTGCTCCGCCCAAGGGGGTCAGTGTGACTGAAAATGGGTTAAGATAATACACCGATGTCTCAGTTATATTCTAAGGTTGACAGAAACAGTGGAAGAAGCTTTTGCTGAATTGAATTAAATAATTAAAAAGAATAGATTTAGGGAAATAGTAGCTGTCATATGGATACGTTACGCAAGTTAGGTGCTCCAGAATGCTGATACGATTATAAAACGTTACAGTGTTTGAGTGTTGTGTGTGTGTGTGTGTGTGTGTGTGTGTGTGTGTGTGTGTGGAGGGGGGGGGGGTATCCGCATAAATTTGACTATGGGCATCTTATTAATTATTTTGGAGGGTAATTCTTCTTTTGTGGAAAATTTTTCTTTGATTGATGGAAATACTTCATTGTTTATTTTTAAGTTACATTAAGTTAAAGTGCCCAACTATCTGTCTTTTTCAATCCTATGTCATTTTCCAATCAACAAAATTAAATTATTTACCTATATTGATTATTAAAGAAAGGTGTACATTGCGGAAGTTTTGATTTATTACTCTCTCGTTTTTTATGAGTTCAGAATGCAGTTGTTGCTTTACACTAGGCGTAAAGTCAAAGCCGGATTATGACCAAGTCAAAAGATGTCACCAAAAAGCCTTACTATGTAAACAGGGGAATAAGCCTTGCGGTCAATGGATTAATCCGTCCAGTGTTTTACGCCGACTGGACAGAAACAATACTCTCAATAATCTGTGATTATTTTTCTTAGGCCCCCTGTAAACTGCCAGCGTTTCTAGATCACAATGAAACGAGTTGAAGGTGTAAAGATTTTGATGAGCTTTTTCTTTTAGGCAATTGGTCCACAAAAGAATAGTGAAAATCTTCGCCACGAGCGACACGAACTCCACGGAGTGGTGCAGCTAGATTTTGATGATAACATTGTATTGCATAACTACGGTCAGTACCTGTTAGTTTTTAAGAAAGGATTAGCATAAACTGAGCCGGGAGACATTGTCATTGAACTGCAATTCATTTCTTTCCTTGCTTATGCGAGTTAGTACGCAGTCAAGTAATAGCAAGTCATTGGGAGCCTGAGTTTATCCCATTTCTGTACTGATAAACGGGCATAACAATTGGCTTCAACAGTCATGACGTCAATTCCCTGGTAATGACGCACAGTAACTTAGTAACTGGCTCTAGACTATCAGAAAAATGGCGGACGCCCTTATGAAATATTTATCCGACGAGCATAAAAGTGTATCCAGAGAAAAACATTATAAATATGATCATGTTTTGACTTATAATTATTCTGATCACATGACATAAGAAAAGTTCTAGCCAGCATGAAGAATAAAAAGTACCAATTTTCTTTGTTTAGAACCACGTTGCTCGCCGTTGCTGGGCGCCGTGACATCAGACTATTGAATCCAATTGCTAGAAAGGATGATAGTCCTTTGAAAAGTACTTTAAGCGAGAGACCCAATCACTAGTGGACAACATAGCCAGAAAAATAAGACCTGGACTCAACTCGTCAAAACTGGTCTTCTAGTTTGTGAAGCAAGTGCGCTACCACCTGAACTGCCAATATCCCCGTTATGCTTATGTATTTTGCATAACTCAGAAGTACAATCAAATATTATTAGGAATTTTTGAGGATTTTTTTTTGCTTACTTCTATAGAAACGTTTCCGATTCCGAATGTTCTGTTGAGATACCCAAGAACACTTGTAGTTACACAAACTCACATAAACACAGACACACATTTATTTATTGATAAGGATTCTGTACTCGATTTGAAGTAGAGAAATAAATATCAAGTCTCGATTATAAATTAAACAGGTGCAAAAGGGATATTATACCAGCTTTATTTGAAGACAAACATTTATTTGTCTTCATGTGCGCGGTGACTCAGAACTTAGTGCGGCTATGTGGTCTTGTGGTATGACACTCGCTTTCGGATCGGAAGGTCCTGGATTCGAGCGTCGCTCGGCGCATAACTGAGTCCTTGGAAAAGGCTCTTTACTCACATTCTCTCACTGTACTCAGGTGTAAAATGAGTACCTGGCCGTTAACAGCGTTGTCTTTGTCCGGAAAAAATTATATCGCCGTCATGTCCCGTTCTACATGTTAAATGTTGCTGTTGACCAGGGACCCCTTGTAAAGCGCTTTGAGCACGTTTTGTGGATATTGCGCTATATACAAGCTCTATTTTTTTATTATATTTTTTTTAGCAAAGTTAATTTCACGTCATTGTTTGACGCACCAACGTTACCTCTGTGACTTTAATCAAGATACGTGTCTGATTACGCCTTTCATTTTCTAAATCACTTTTCGACAATTATATCTATTACGATTCTTGCATTTTGCATTTCGGAATCTCTAATGAGTTAATCGTAGCGCAAAGCGTGCAAGAATCCTTGTATTACAACACTTAAATGTGACACTCAAATCTTCTCATATTCTCGTATTATGTCGGGATCAACCTCAAAGTTTGATTACTTTTGAGTTAACATAAATACTTTCATAGAGAAGAATATTGTTTTCAAACTTTAAAAAAAATGATAATTCTACTTTAAAGTCAACTCTCTACAACAAATTCAATCTGATTTCTAATTTGGAAAATGCTTCTTTTTTCTATTAAAAAAAAGTGAGTTATATTAATTTTATTCGTTTCGATGAAACCAAGGATCAAGAATAACGTGTCAAAGTATATAAAAGTATAGGTTATAATTGGAGTTTGATAAAAGTGTTCATGGAAGGGGGGTGGGGGTAAAGTAACGGCTCGATAGGGTGATAGGGCTCGAAACTCTTCTCTTACATGAAAGCAATGCGGTTTTTATCAAAGCAATATACAATGTCAAATATGTATAAAACGTCTGTATTTTTAAAAATCAAAAATGTACATTTGTCAAAGTTTTATTGGAAGTTTTAATTGGCCTAAACTGAATACCAATGAGAACGTGTTAATAAATCTCGAAACAGAAAGTTCAAGGTCACATTACGAAGATAAATGCTAACGAGCAGAGTAGAGGTGTTTGATTAAATAAGCATTTTAATCGGTGTAAATAAAAGAGAAAAGTCAACAACATGCCCAAGTACCAGAAAATATCTTTGAACGAAAAAAGTATCTATCTAGTCTTTTAGAAATCATATTATAAAGGTGAGGATATTATGCGTCAAAATCTATTTTTAGTAAACCGGATGCGTGCGGAAGAAAAATATTTCCGGATCCACTTCTTTTTAACAAAGAATAATATGGATGCCCGATTATATTTTTGCTATTATGCTATATTAAAATCGGGTTTTCCACAGACGGAAGGAATATTATGATTATAATAATAATAATAATATATTTTTAAACACTCATTCCGCCAGTGAAATGAAAAATGCAATATGGTTATAAATGGCTCCATAAAAGTCATATCGAAAACAAAATGAGTATTTAATAATGATCGAGTCTAAACTTCAATCAAATTCCAATGAGTAGCATTCCGTCTTTGAAAATATAATTGTTTTATTAGTTTCATCCCATAACGATGTAATGCTCATCATCATCGTCATCATCATCATCATTATCATTATCATCATCATCATCATCATCATCATCATCATCATCATCATCGTCACCATCATCATCTTTGTCATCATCACCATCACTACCAACACCAATATCACCGCCAACATCATCATCATCATAATCATCATCATCATCATCATCATCATCATCATCATCATCATCATCATCATCATCATCGTCACCATCATCATCTTTGTCATCATCACCATCGCTACCAACACCACCATCACCGCCAACATCATCATCATCAACATCATCATCATCATCATCATCATCATCATCATCATCATCATCATCATCATCATCACAACTATCATCAATATTTCCAATATCAACATCGATCAACATCATCATCATCATTAGTGCCACTATCGCATGAATACTACTCTCACCCCCCGTTTCCATACCGACTCTACAATACAGTCCACCCATCAGTATCATTCAACGACCTTGACCTAGAACTACGTCTATATTCATTCTCCTCATCATCAATAATTAACCCTGTGCCTTCCAATCCTGACAGTGAGAGGGCCGACCCGATCTACCACGCAGAGTACAAGGGCCGTATAAAGGAAGGAGCGAATATCAACAAATCCCTCGTCACACTTGGAAACGTCATCAAAGCACTCGGTGGGGAAATGTTACAAACTTCACTCTTTGTCCATTTATTCATATTAATTTGTATAATCATATTTTTATGTTCTATCGAGTATTCTCAGTCTTATTGCAGTTATTTTCCTCAATAAAAGATGTGATATCTTATCAAGAACATTTATATATATATATATATATATATATATATATATATATATATATATATATATACATATATATATATATATATATATATATATATAAATGTTCTTGATAAGATATCACATCTTTTATATATAAATGATATCCTCTATGCATGTAGTGATTACATTTTCCTCTTGGAAACGTCATCAAACCATTCGGTAAAGATATTTTTAGAAAGCTATCTAGCGTCACTCTTTTTTCCTCTATTGATATGAATTGTATTATACTAATATGCCCATTTATTTATGGTTTCGCAATTGAGTATTGTCAATTCAATTGCAGTTATTTTCTTCCTTAAAAGATGTGATGTCATCAAGAATAAAGGCCACAAAACTGAATATATTCTATTTTTTATAAACTTAAAGATAAAATCTCCTATTTTTCTTTTTAAAATACCCGTCCCTTTAATTCAAACTTGAGTGGAATGGTGTACAGTGTGTCAAGCGCCTGCCCAATGGCACAACGCCAAGGCTGTATATTTACCATTCTTCATCTGGAAACTGTCCTATCTCAACACTCACTATCCAACAGCTTAAAATACTCGGACGGAATGAGAAATTTACTTGTCCATTAGAAAACATGTATCTGTCATAAGAAGACATAATTATTGTGATACAGAGCCATAACCCAAAACGCCACACAAATGGTGTGTCTATCTTCAGTATTGAATCTGTAACAGCATGGATTGGACTGGATCCTAGTTAAACTAAAAACATGCTAAGGTTTATTTGGTTTCTGTGGGGTAAAAAGTGAGGGAAGGGACGCAACTGTTTTAATAGCACGCTATTCCTTCTCTGTTTATGATTTTACATGGCACGAAAATCCTTATTGTTATTTTGTATAATCTAATGATCGTTTTTAAACTATTCTGATCCATTTTAAAGCATAGGGCAGTACTGCCGTACTCTGGAAAAACCCATATCTTAAAATTTGGCCAGAAAACTCGTCCTTCCAATATCGATCGATTTAAGTGACCCTCATCTTGGCAGATTTCTCAGATTTTCAAGGTCCCCTGCCGTTATGAGACTAATGCTTTGTCCAAGTGTTGTGAGGTTTTTGTTTAGGATCACGGGGAGTGTTGTGATCGGTCTTCCTCTGAAAAGGTTCCCGTGTTTTTGGAAGTATCCCGACATGGCTTGGTTTGCTGGTATGTTTTTGTCCCTGCGTAGTATGTGACCGAAAAGTTGCCATCGTTGTTGTAAAATGTCAAGGGAGATTGGTCTTTCTTTTGTGATTTTATAGAGTGATTCATTTGAGATCTTTTTGGGGTATTTGATGTCCAGTACACTTCTTAGCTGTGTGCGATGGAAGGCATCCAGATGTTCTTCTTCGGATTTTGTCAACGCCCAAGTGCCGCAGTTATACAGAAGTACCGGTTTTACAAGAGCATGGTACAGTTTCAGTTTGGTTTTTCTCTTTATTTTGTCACCTCTAATCCATACATTGGTGAGTTTACTGAGTGCGGCGTTTGATAGCTGTTTTCTTCTTTGTACATCCTCGGTGTCTCCAATTAGTGAGCCGACTTTCTTTGTTCTTTTCCATTCCTCTTTGTTCCTCGATATTGTTGTAAATTCGGTTTTATTGGCATTGACTTGGAGGTTATATTTCATGAGGGTATTTTGTATGATGTCTATATTTGCTGGTGTTGATCCAAAAATCTGAGAACCCTAGCAGAGGACCGGCAATATTGGAGACACCTCACACAGGAAATACTGGAAACAGCCAAGGCGACCCGATCTTTCGGTCGAGACGCGAAAGGCATCTAAGTCAAGTAAGTCAAGTCATCTTGGCAACAACCAAAAAAAAACTTCTCAAACCTGGGACTTCATGAAGTAGTAGAGTAGTAGTCAGTCATATCAACATTACGAAATGTTTGCTTATTTGTTTTAACAGAACTCCCTGTGATATATATTATTTCAGCTGAAAAGTCTCTTCTATACCTGAGTACTGAGACGATGGGCTCCAACCAAAGCATAGGCAGTTCTCTTGATCGCTTGTACTCCTCTCGCCTCGCCATTCCATCCAACCGACGGCCCAAATCCACATTGTACATTCCATACAGAGATTCCGTCCTTACTTGGCTACTCAAAGACAGCCTGGGAGGCAATTCAAAGACACTCATGATAGCCAGTAAGTGGTACAAATGTGCACCTATATTTTGCATATTTCATACAGCACATGTCTCCATCTAGGTACCCTTTTAATATAACTCTCTCTCTCTCTCTCTCTCTCTCTCTCTCTATATATATATATATATATATATATATCTGTCTATCTCTCTCTCTTTTTATCTATCTATATCTCTCTCCCAACCCCTCTCACTCTCTCTAACTCTCTCCCTAGTACATATTATAGATAAACACCCCATATTCCTTTCTCTTACACTCATGCACACAATAATCATCGTATACTTTCCACTCACACCCGTAGTCGAGTAGAACGCTACGCGGGGTACTAAAGTTTTGTGATTAGTGTCACCCATTTACACTCAACACCGCTTGAATATGTCACATGACGAGACGCTGAATGCTGGGCCAATAACGCCATAAATAATAATGAAAATTCTATTTTCCATTGCAGATCGATGTCTCAAAAAAGTAAATACGCGATGATAATTTCAAATGTAACATTACAACAAAAAATGTAGAATAGGAAGTTGAAATATGAAGCGCGATTTTTAATTATCAATAACGCACCGCCAACGTTATGCGTGCAAGTAAAAAAGAAACTTGAGCTTTTATGTACCACAATGTTCATTAAACGTGCTCAAATCGCTTTACAGGGTTCCCTAGCCTATAGTAACACTCAACGCGTAGGGCGAGACATGACGCCTGTTAGGCGATATTGCAATTCATTCGGATAGAGACAATGCTGTTAACGGTCAGGTACTCATTTTGCACCTGAGAACGATAAGAGAATGTCAGTAAAAAATCTTTTCTAAGGACTAAACTATGCGCCGCTCAGAGCGAGACTCGAACTCTGGACCTTCTGAAGGCCAGTGTCTTAGCAATAGACCACATGGTAAATGCAATCGTCATGATAAGCAAAACATCAAAAGCTGCATTGAACATTCGAATGTGACTCTCTTGATCAAAGATGCGAAATCTGAGAGGGGAGGATTCTATATTGAACTGGCTAGGTTATTAAATATTAAAAGACGGACAGTATATGAAGTTATTAATTGAGATGGCAGTACTTAGGCAAATTGTCGACCAATTCATCGCTATGATAACCCTACAGAAGATACAAAATTCATTTAGAGGAATGAAAAAGCCAGTGTGTTTTGGAAGACAAGCCATTTATGGAAAGCCTGTTTTTAGCAATGGAGAATATTGTAAGAGCATTTTAAAATAATCTACCTATCGTATTGCACCGTGTGATATTAAAATAATACAGATCAACATACGTGTGAGAGATATTAGCTTTTCTTTTTTTTTTTAATCATAATTTGTTCTGTATATGTTTATTTGAGATCTAATTTATATAAAGAATGGAATCCAGGTTTAGATTTAAGCGTGTTTCTTTTTTATTTCAAATAGAAACTAGAAACTACCCACAATTTATCACCAATAGCGGAATTCATGGATATCAGTTCTAATCATATTTTCTACAATGACAAATCTTATCAGTCGTTTGTGTTCTATTCCAAACAAATAGTGCCGCTTATCTTGTGCCCTAACTACAATTCCATATTAATGTTAACCAGTCAACAGCCGTACTCTGGAAAGACACTTATCAAAAAGTTTGGCCAGAAAACTCGTCCTTCAAATATGGATCGATTTAAACGACCCTCATCTTGGCAGTACTCTCAAACCTGGACCTCGCAAAGTCCCAGGTTTGAGAGTTTTTGTCAAGATGAGGGTCATTTAATTCGATTGATATTTGAAAGACGAGTTTTCCCGGGAAATTTTTAAAACCGTGTCTTTTCAGGGTACAGCTTTAACTGGTTTATATGCAATGGTTTCTCTTTTCTTTTTATCCTCGCAGCTGTGAGTCCTGCCAGCTTGTACTATGGGGAAACCATCAGTACATTGAGATATGCCCAGAGAGCCAAAAGCATTGTCAACAAACCAAAGATAAACGAGGTAGGACTAGCTCTGGTATCGATAATCACTTTTGATTGGAGCTGTTTTATCGCTGTTGTTTTTACTGTAGCTTTCATGTTTGTGTTGTACACCTTTTGATTCAAACACGTTTGTTATTATAAATAGTTATCTTTGTGATGTCAGTAAACCAATAGTTAAATGAACTAATACAATTACAATCAAGTGCATTTATTAAAGGCTATGATTTACCTGTAATGGTTGCAATTCGTTATTTTTAATTTATCTCATCAATTAATTCCAATTAAATAGGGACAACAGCTATATCATAATGTGCAACATTAATGGCCTGCTACTCACTTCATCTGTTGTAACATTTGATTTGTAACCAGGTTATGGTGCACAAGAATGTCTTTACAACGTGACAGTAATATATTTTGATAGTTAATGTGTTCTATATTTCATTTTCTTCCTAATTCCAGGATGATAACGTGAGATTGATTCGAGAGTTGAGAGGAGAAATAGAGAGACTAACACAGATGTTGGCCTCCGCAAGATCTGTGAGTATTTATTTATACCGGTTTACTTTTTTTTTGTTATATTTGTTGTATATTTAGATACCATAATGTTTTTTATTCACAGTTATCTTAGATATATTTTTATATCCAAGTTAGATGTGCTAATACCTTTATATTATATTATTGTCTCTAGCGTTTAAAGAAACATAAACATCAGAATAACATTTGCAACACAGGGTCCACGTATAATCATAGCCTAGAAGTTAACTGTCCATTTTATCATTTATAATTACAGTTGTAAGCCACAAGTTGTCGGTTAGATTTAGATAGGCCTTCTAGTCGTGATGTTGTTTGTACCGCTGTGTATAATTTGTTATTATATGCTTTCTAGACGTGAATAATTTAAATGGCCGTTTTTATTTTCAACTTTCTATACAATAATTAGTTGTGCTTTCTTCTGGGCAACAGCTACAACCAACCACCCAAATATTGAGGGTTTTTTTTTAATCGTTGTTGTTTTTGTTGCTGCTGTTGTTGTTTTAAACCAATAAGGCAAAACTAGAAAATGAAAATACCATCAGTCAGTTCTCTTTATTCCCCTTCGATAGACACTTATGTCATACTTTGGTATTTAGAAAGACTAGCTGTGATTTCTCTCATTCAACATTATACGTTCGTGCGCAAAATTTCATGGCACAAACAGCAGTTTTGTTGTTATTGTTTTTGTTGTTGGTGCTGTCATCGTTGTATCCCTTGCTGTTCATGTTGCCGGTGTTATTTTTATTAAGGATGTTTTTATAATGTAACGATGTTACTTCATTGTGCTCACTGAAACACCAGGGATTATTTCATCGATATCCATCGATATTTATACGAGTTGTTTTAAAAATAAACATTGGAAGCATTAAATTTGTATCAATGACACTATCACGAATCGGACCTGATGTTTGCTAGTCGCAAGTTTCCCCCACTTGTTGCCCAGTCTAAGACTCGTGGAATAGTAGAAAATTATATTTGTCATCACAAATCTGCGACTTTCTTCTAAACCTGAAAACATACAAATCAAAACAATCACTATTTATATTATTGTCTCCCATTGGATTTTAAAATCTTTTTTTAATTTCCAACGTTTGATACTTTTTGTTCGTAAAAGTTTTTTCATGTTTTGATTTTTACCCCTGGTGTGCTTAGCAGTTGCTTAGTATGTCACGAATGTCAATTTTTAATATATTTTATGTTTTATTTTGTCGTTGTTGCATGAAATGATCGTGTCTGTTTAATTCCACCATTGATGTGTTTTTCAACTGTGTTTATACCATTTAATTTCTTTTGTTCCAAATATAATTGTGTGCTGTAGTTGAGATTTAGATTTTTCATTTGCAAGCTTGCCCGGCCAGAAAGTTAGCAGGATTGTTTACGTAAAGGCCTGAAAAAAAGTCAATTTTATCCCAATAATGCGATGTCATTTTAATGATCGAGGAGACCCTCTGCAAATAGATTAGTCTTTTTTATTGAGTCTACAATGTGGCACGTATGACCTAAATGGTTTAGGGTTTGTTGTTAAGAATTTAAGACTTAATATTAACTACATAGAGTTCTTTTTTAAATTGTCTTTTGTTTTGTCTATTTTTGTTTTTGTATTTTTGTTTTTTGTTTTTTTTTTGTTGGGGGGGGGGGTGTTTATTTATATTTGTTTTAAATTATTTTTTTGTTGGGGGGGGGGGTCTTATATTCCTCTTTCCACTCTAGACATCATAATATGGAATTTTAAAAGTAATGTTTTCTTTGGAACTTGTTCGGGTGCCAGGTTTCCGATAGACATCGTCTGGCGTAAATTTGCATGTTTTGGAGAAGGTCTCCTCAAAAGGTTTTCATGTCATGACTGTTTTGGAGTCGTTTATTATTAGAGCATCCGATGTTTGATATTTAAATGTTCAAAATGTCTATATAAACGTCGATAGTGCATTTTCATTGTGGCTGTACAATGCAACGTGTGTAAATGTTTTATTGTTTTGTGTACACCCCAGTGATGCTACAATTGCATGACTTACATTGTCACCCCCTTGATGGTGTGTCCTGCCCCCTTCCAACGATCCCACCCCTACTCCCCAATCTACCAATCAATCAGAGTCCACCAGTTTTAGGAACATCCGCTTCCTGCACTAGACTATACGGAAGTCAAGTGTTATGGGGCAGCGGCAGTGACCAGGGGCTAGGCGGGAGTCGGCCTCTTATTCGAGTGTCCAGTGTCAATTCTTTGACCAATTTTGAGGTATCTGGGGTTCTGTCAAGACTTTGCTGGATTTGCGTTGCTTCTAATAAATTAACTCATTACCCTGACTCACCCATCTTCAACCCTAATCTCTATCCTGCTTGATGTATGCATACTGACTTCAATAAATGCTACCACGAAAAGGAAAATAGTTTTTTTTTCTCTCTATGCTTTGGAATATAAAAGCATTATTTCCACTTGCATGCCTTTAAACTGAAATTCAAAATACGACAGTCCTTCGTCATCGCTGGAGAATATAAAGATATATGTAATCACTTTCTATTTTCATGATTTAAAAACAAAGGAGATTCAAATTATCAAGGAATGCCTGGCATGTCATTAAACTATATGAATCTTTTGATATAGAAATAAAATCTGAGCAATGTTATAAGACAGTACCATAAAAAGCAGAAAATAAAATTCAAGAACAAATCCTTCCCATAAAATGAGTCGACCTCGTGTTTTGGTGTTCGAGGATCTCACATTTATCTCGCATCAGTATCTTATCCCCATATTTAGTTACAAGAATTAGCTGTTGAGTTTGTTATCAATTGTTGTCTAATCTATATTTACTTTATGTTTGTTATTTACTATCAATAACTAATACGGTGCATGCCCAAATTATTTTTTTAAAATGTGAACTAACTTGCATGAATGAATTTTTATTTTGGTTATTAGTTTCTATGCGCTTTTTATAAGCCCAAATATATTTTAATATTATTGATGTTTGTTAACAAAATCCTGCACTTATTTTGTCGTAGACGGTTGAAGTTTATTATAATTTATATTTCGTTCAGGTATATTTTTGTTTTTGTGAATCACATATTTCATTTGATTTTGTTTTTTGTTGTTTTGTTGGGTTTTATTTTTTTCAAATCACTCATTTTTTTATGAAATAACACGAATTGTTTTAATCTAACGTCTAACTGGTGTTGAATTTAATTCGAGTGGACAGTGAGGAGACATGCAGGAAGAATTTCAACAAATTGAATTTAAATCGCCTTACTACTTCATTTTATTTATTTCTATTTTTATATCAAATTTGATCTAGAATTTCAACTAGATTTTTATGAAATTAATAAAGGAAATGATACATTTCTATGGGTCTGCTGCATTACTTTTGTATTAATCACGTCCTCTATGCATGCAATAATTAAATCCTTCTCCAAACCGAATTTCCTTTTTCGTGTTTATGTTTTCTTGATATTGTTTTGTCAATGCTGTTTTTCTGGTTAAAAAAAGGATTGGAATTCATTATATTTTTTAATCATTGAGGTTTTCTATCACCTTAATTAAATTCATGACTATAACTTTATATCAAGACAAAAGAGCATGGCAATTGATAAATTGTCCTGTACTTTAGTTTGCAATTATTAGAAGCATGCTTGTGTCATTTGATATAATGTCAATCTGTAATAACGCTTATCGCCTTTCCACCCCAGCATGGACTGATTCCTTCCTCTGGCATGCTGTTTGCATTGTCAACTTCCTTTTACTTTATGTTAAATGTGTATATGTGCGTGTGTGTGTGTGTGTGTGTGTGTATGTGTGTGTTTGTGTGTGAGTGAGTGTGTGGTGCAGAAAAATTCAATTGTCTTTTGTCAAAGGAACTTTTGGGTAAAAAAAGATGTATTCCAGCATAGTAGTTTACTGCATGCATCTAATATTTGGTATGTATATGGATTAATATTGAATATGGTTATGCATTTTAGACCACGTATTTTTTCTTACTATGAAAATTATAGTCTCTATCAGGATTATGCCTTAAATTGCTATAATCCAATTACCAATTTCTGCTGAAATTATTTTGTAACGGAAGATAAGTAAAGTATGAGCCATTTACTACATAGTAATCAAGAACGCTGAAGGCAATTTGTATTAATACAATACGTATTCATTCTATACATATCAAGTATTATATCAATTTCCTTTAAAATGCAAGTTACTCTTACCTCTAAATTGGTTAAAGTTGATGGAAATGTGTATATTCCTTAATCTCATTTGAGGGACCATTCAACTGCATTAAAAAACAAAATCTGAAAAAGATTACCTTATTGATATTCACATACACACTAATAATTATTTTTGTATTTGAATAGATTATCAAAACGGATCCATTCTAGTGTGTAAAACATATTTTACATCTATCTATGTAGAGAGAGCATTATTCGATCAAAGATATCAATATTTGTAAAATTATATTTTTGTTCTTATCTGATAGGAATTGCCGGTCCCCGATCCAGGTGTCATCATCAAAGAGAGGCTGAAAGAAAACGAAGCAATGGTAAGACTTGTACGACATTATCTTTTAGTTAAATCATGATTTTCCTGTGTATTTCACAAATTATTGACTTTGTTTTCCTTGTTTGTGGTCTCTAAGAAACAAATATACTTACTCACTGCCCTTTATATCGGCTGGATTGTAGTGCAGCAACAATTATCTTCCCCATCATTGTTTGTTCTGAGCAATTCTTTTGGCTCTTCTCCTGATGAGGTCTCAATAAACGAATATACTGATATATACCATTTGCGTCAAAAACATTTTTGTCAAATGATGTTCAACAGGGCTTGCTTTTAGAAAAATGAACCCAGTTGGTATGCAAGATACAACTATCTAAAACCCTGATAACTTACATAACTTACAATCTGTGAAAATGTGATAAAAGCTGATATTTTTCTCTTGCTGATGAGAAGGAAAAAAAGGAAAAAAAAACATAACAAACAGATGTCTTTATGTTAAACAGTATAAGATCAAAAACTTTGATTACCTTCTTAGTCGTGATAATATCTGTACATGGTATTTTCTTCAGGCAAACCAGTTGACACAGACCTGGATGGATAAATGGAAGGAAACGCAAGGCCTTGT
>NC_088360.1:125213714-125228714 GCF_034508935.2 Berghia stephanieae | reverse complement strand
GTTAGATATCATCTTAAATGAGCAGATAATTTGCCACACTCGTTATCAAAACTGGTCCTTAATTCAATCAATTTTCACATTTCTAGCCGTAAAAATACTATTAACCAGTTCACTGCCGTACTCTAGACACGTATTTAAAAATTTGGTCAGAAGACTCGTCATTCAAATATCGATCAATTTAAATGACCCTTATCTTGGAAAAAAAAAACTCTTAAACATGGTCCCAGGTTTGAGAGTTTTTGTCAAGACGAGGGTCATTTAAATCGATCGATATTTGAAGGACGAGTATTCTGGCCAAATTTTTTAATTCATGTCTTTCCATATTACAGAAGTTAACTGGTTAATTATTACAATTAATGCGCTTGATATTGAGAAAAGCACTGTGATTCAAATTATGATTGTGTTGCATCACTTTTCTGTAATGAAGTATTAAGCAATAGTGGTAGGTTTGGTTAATGAACGACTTTCTTATTCTCGCTATCCTCATCATTTTATGCTAGCCTGGATTCGGCGAGGATATGGTGAGTCTATGAAATAAGCCATCTTGCCAAAATGTTTGCTTTATTTCCACTTCAATTTTGATTACTTTTTCATTAGATTGATCATTCAATTTAACGCCATGACTAGGTTTCATTACAACAAGCTTATGATGGTTAATTCATGGTTATTATTAGAAGATTATAGAACGATTAAATATTTAACAGCTTATGTAATCGGTTTTGTTAACTATAAATTTATCAGTATTAGACGCCTGTAATATAAGTGCTTAACAAAAATGCCCTTAGACTATGCAACTTTCAAACCTCCCAGTCATAATCTGAGTATTCAATATCTTAGATATTGATATTTTGATTGGTAGATTTTTAGCTAGGTATAAAAAGGCAATTTCAGATAACAGCGGTTAGTATTTACCTCACATTTGTTGCATACTGTTCGTTTTTTTCAGGATTTTATTTTTTAACTTTTCATTTTTCTTTGTTCTTTTTTCCGTTTGTTCTTTTTTTCCGTTTGTTTGGTTATTTTTGTTGTTTTTTTGTTTTTTGTTTTTTGTTTCGGATATTTGTTTTAACGATTTTTTTTGTTTTTCGTTTATTGTTTATTTATGTTGGTTTTTTTTTTTTTGGTTAAAAAAAATGGTTTTGTGACAAGTTGAATGTATTTTGTTTCGAGAAGATGTAATATTGTTCATATTCACCTTGTATTTGTTATGACTTGTTGCTTTAGCAATTGTTAAACCGTATTTTGTTAATTATTTCTATAATAAACTGCTTAACCCTAGGTTTAGTAGCTGAGAATTTCCTATCTTGGTAATAATGTTTATGTTAACCGTTTGAGGCAGTCAGAGACTATTAAATTTTAATTCAACTTGTTGCTGGATGATGTTTACTACTAGTATCTTATGCACGAGACTAACAAGTGACTAGCTTTCAATGCATATGTTACAATGACATTTATTATTCTCACTTCGCTCAAAAACGATTAAAAAACATAAGGAGAAACATTTTTATTTTCCAAATTTCCAATGGCATGCACATTCTGTCGCCTCTGAGGTCAAACTGTGACCTTTCTATTGCCGTAACATTACTTTTGTTGCCTTTAGGACCAAAACTGTAGGTTGTTCATAACAAAGTGCGTGTTTGCTATGATTTATAATGTGCAAGCTTTTTAAAATTAAAACTTGTTCAAGTTTTTTTTCAAAAGGCATTGGCTTATTACGAAACTGGCTTCACCCGACAATAGTTTTAAGTAGGTTTACCCCTCGCCCTAGCTAGAACACCCTCGATTGAATCCATGATGATGTCAAAATCCTCCATTTTATATATCTGTCTTCTTCAACTTCCTCATGAATGTTTACGCAGGTTTCCATCTACTATTTCTTCTCCTCCAAACATTTTGACGTTTTCTTTTTATTCAATTATAGATTGTTAAATCTTGTTTTGCTTTTTAAAAATTATTATTATTATTATTATTATTATTATTATTATTATTATTATTATTATTATTATTATTATTATTATTATTATTATTATTATTATTATTATTATTATTATTATTATTATTATTACCGGCGCACATCCTGACACACATCTCGAGAATATTTTTTCATACTCTGACAAAACTTCTTTTTAAAATTTTGACATGACAAAACTTTTACTTCAAATATCGATCTGTGAAAATGACCCCCAATTTGTCAACAAGTCAAAAAAACGTTCGTCTTCTTTGAAAGTCATTTGAATATATCGTTATATAAAGTCCACCCAGCAGTAATTGGGTAGCTGGGTCTGTTCGCTCTGGTGAAAAGGACCTTACGATAGAATAGTGTTCTATCCAAAGGGTAGCATACAATTGTCCGTTCACCCTATAGAAACCGGGATACACTCCGGCTCTATGGGCCTTATAGCTCTGAAGGACTACGTTTATATAAAGTAAAAATTCTCTGGCTAAAAGGATTTTTTTTTAAAATGAGTTTTGTCATAGATAAAAATGTCATATAGCGGAAGTCTTCTCAACGCAGGGAATGCATGCCATCCTGAGTACAGAGTTGGCTGATGTTATTTTTCAGTTAAGCGGTAGATGTTGAAACCGGGATACACTCCCATTCCAAGGGCCTTATAGCTCCGAAGGACTACTTTTATATAGATAGTTCAAAGATGACGTCACTCAGGCCTTTGTTATTGTTTTTGCCATCCGCGTTTGTGAGTTGTTCTCACTAAACTGTATTAACCAGACTATAAAAGTTCATGGTTACACAGAGTTTATGTGTTGGTCCGTTATACTTCCGGATGGCAATGTTGTGAACTCCTTGGCCAAGCGCATTCTATCTATAAACTAAAAGTTTTCTGGCTAAAAGTAATTTTTTAAAAAAAGGAGTTTTGTCATAGAGCGGAAGTATTCTCAATACAGGGTCATACATGCCATCCTGAGTACAGAGTTGGCTGATGTTTTGTTTTGTTTTTTCACTTACGCGGTAGATGTGAACAGCTTGGTACATGTTTTACTAGCCTGATAACCCAATATTATAAATTATGGCTTTTTCATTACTGTTGCAATGGAGAATTTTTTAACTCCGATTGAGAGTCTGTTGTTCTTTTTTTCTTTTTCTTGTTTGTTTTTTTTTTTTTTTTTTGTTTGTTTGTGTTTTTTTTTTGTTTTTTTTCTTTGGGGGGGGGGGGGTCTTTTTTTTTTTTACGGGGATTTTGGGGGGTTGTTTTGGGGGTTTTTTCTTTGTCTTTTTTTCTGTTTTTTATTGGTTTTTATTTTTTTGGGCACAGTACAACAAAGAAACCATAACGATTTGGGTTATCAAACTAGTAAACAATAATATATGCACATTGCTTGGTATGCTCTATTATTTTAGAAAAGCAATTGGGAACTATTTTACTCCTATAGTTAAACATGTGTTTTACCCTATCTTTTGCTGTTTGCAGCCTATCATTTTTATATCATGTTTCGCATGTTAGAATCCTATAGATAGAATGTATATTTAATGTTTGGAACATGGCGCGTCCCTTTTTTATAATGTTCAGTACAGAAAACATTGTATGGAATTTTCATGAGGACTTACAAACTGACATTATCTGTCAGGGAGATACGAATCATTTTACGCATCTCACTAATGTTTAAACCCTGCTCTCAGTATATTTTTATTGGTCATTTTGATAATCGTTATGTCAGATAGGGATGATACACGTTTATGTGCTTTTGATCACTTTCGTCTTTATAAATCATTCTGAATTTGGTAAATATTAATACGATTCAAAATCAGCATTTTGATTGGTTAAATTAAGAAACTAAAAGTTGAACATGGGCGCGACGGTCGAACGCTTGTGGGGCGACTCGTAAACGTTTAGCCTGCCAATTTACATTTACCAAACACTTTACCACCTGACGCTCTTAAATATGACGTAATGAATGTTTGATATTATTTTGTTGGATTTGTTTGATCAATGTATCTGCTATTTTTAATGTTTGTATAAAATCAGATTTTTTTCCTTCACATATTCAAAACACTTCAATGATCTGTGATCTATATATATATATATATATATATATAAAATATATATATATATATATATATATATATATATATATATATATATATATATACCTTATCGATTCTTCAACTTCGTTTTAATGCTTTAATCGTAGTTTGAAACTTATTTATTTGCATTGTTCAAAAGAATCTTTTCATAGCCTGATTGGATATTCTCGCATTGCATGTCTAGAATGATGGCTGTATATATTTATTCTTTGATGTAGTTTAACTGTCATGATTGTCCAACATCGCCGTGATTCAAACAGAATCAGATAGAGACTAGTATATGAAACGAATTATTGATGTTGAAAGAAAGATAATATTTTTGAAGATCAATGGAAATCGTCTGGTCTGAAACTGCTCTCTCTCTCTCTCTCTCTCTCTCTCTCTCTCTCTCTCTCTCTCTCTCTCTCTCTCTCGTTCTTTCTTTCTCTCTGTCTCACTCTCTTTCCTCTCTCTCTCTCCCCTCCCCTCTTTCTCTCTCTCTCTCGTTCTTTCTTTCTCTCTGTCTCACTCTCTTTTCTCTCTCTCTCTCTCTCTCCCCTCTCTCTCTCTCCCTCTCTCTTTCTCTCTCCCTCTCTTTCTCTCTCTCCCTCCCTCTCTCTCTCTCTTTCTCTCTCTATTTATTTATTTCTTTCTTCCTTTTTCTCTCTCTCTATCTCACTTTCTCTCCCTCTCTCTCTCTCTCTCTCTCTCTCTCTCTCTCTCCCGTATGTTCATCCTTTATTCCTCTCTCTCTCTCTCTCTCTCTCTCTCTCTCTCTCTCTCTCTCTCTCTCTCTACCAGTTGCAATCAACCCCTTTTCTCTATGACATCGATTATCTCTTGAGTGGAAATAGATCGACATTTTTGTTATCGACACATTTATTGTTTAATGAAATTCTCTTGAACATACTGGATAAATCGAACAGCACAACTGCCACATACGGATGAAACACTTTTTTTTTACATTGTTGTTTAAAAATTATTACTGCGTGTATTGATCAATTTCAAAGGCTTTCAATTTGTCAACAACAAAAATTGAAACAAGAGATCTCAAAGTAGTCTTGGGGTTAAGAATTTTCGGTTGATTGGAGATATTTTTTTAATTAATCGGTTTCCTACTCTACACTGAAAATAAATAAATATTAAAATTTTGGCCAGAAAACCCGTCCTTCAAATATCAATCGAGTAAAATGACCCTCATCTCTCAAACTTTGAGAATTTTGGGCAGAAGGATGAAATGTTTCTAGTTAGCCCCCTTTGGTACAAACTGTCTTCATTTATCTGTCGGTGTCTATAGTATTGTATAGAATAACCAGGTACTTATTTGCACCAATCGAATGAAATGAATGCTTTAAGAAGTGTCTGTAATTGCTACTTTTATTTCGGTCTTGTTTTACTCCTAAAGTATGCGTTTATGTACTTTGTTTTTATTTAAACCCCTTTAAAAAGTATTTCTCTCATTTTATAAGCAGTTTTACTTTTTCTTGTTGCTTGTCATATGCATCTATTAATCTACTCTACGTTCTTACTAAGATTAATTGTAATTTTATGTGACATGCAAAACATTCTGGAGAATGGTGAAGAACATTGGAAGGGAAAGCAATTTAATTACGAGAATTGGTATACCAGTATTGTGATTGGATATTACCAAAAACACCACTTGACAGAACCACACGCGACGTAGGATCAGGTATTTGTTCAAGATATGATTATGAAAATACTATAGGATACAGTGGGGATATAATACATATTTGAGTATTTCTGTAAAAAAAAAGATTTAAATGACAAACAGCTGAAAACTATCACACCTGCTACGGCTAATAGTCTTGATTTATAATAGATAAAAGAGGCCATTTCTTTTCTTTCTTTTATATTGATACATATTCAAAAGCACCGATGTATGACAAGAAAAAGTGTATACCAACCGGTGCCAGACAAAACAAGAAAGAAAAATACAAGAAAAAAAACATCCAAACTAGAACTCTTCCAATCGAGGAGAACTGATTTTTTTTTGGGGGGGGGGGGGGGGTTTTTCCTTGTATTTTTCTTCTTTTTTTTTTCTTTTTTTTTTTTTTTTTTTTTTTTTGCTTTGTACGGCATCGATTCGTCCACACTTATTCAAGTACGTGATACGACAGTAAGATTTATCGACATTTAATTGGAGAGATTGATAGGACAAAGCCACGTCGTCTTGAAGTATTTCTTTTAACCTGGATAGTATAGTCATAAATCTGTTCTTATTCACTTAGCTCCAACTCTTATTGGTGGTTGATTGGTTTTTTCAATTCATTGTGATTTTCAGTTTGAAAGTAGAAGAGGAATTCCAGACAGAGGAAGAAAGGATCCAAGCGGCCAAGTGAGTAGTAATTTGTCTTTGTTTTATTCGTCAATTTTTCTGTTCTCATCGCATTAAAATCCAACAAGAATATAGAGTCGCTAACACACACATAGCTTTGTATTATGATTACGGCTACTAAATTTGTTACTGTTTCGTCAGCCATTAAAAAGACCCGAAATACACTCTATCTATAATATAGAGATAATTATATAACATCTCTCATTAGGGCTTGGGAAATCGCAACAACAGCGAAAGACACTCCATGTGGCTGTGCGTACGTGCGTGTGCGTGTGTGTGTGTTTGTGTTTGTGTGTTTGGTTGTTTATTTGCATGTTTTTTAGGTTTTTGTTGTATTTTTTTTATATTATTATTTTTTTTAATTAGTATAACTATTATTTAGTTTGTTTTTGCTTTTGTTTAAAATTAATACTTTCCGTGGTATTTTTATTTGGAGGGAAGAATTATCTGTCGCTTTTGTTGTTTTCTCAGATTTTTTCCTTTTATAAATCTGTTTTATATTCATTAAGTTATATTATTTGCTTTAAATAAGTGGGTTTAACGAAGCATTAGGTCATATTAACATCTTTTTTTAATTGAAAAAGCTGCTGATATTTTTGGTGTGATAGAGCGGCTGTTTTGTATCTGACGAGTAAAAAAAGTACAAAACTGAAACAATCAAACAGTCAATTCATGTTTTAAGAATGAATTATCGCAGGCACAAAGACAAATTGACAATAAAATTGTAAACAAACACTGGTCTCAACTGGAGCATACTTGGAGGTAAAGATCAATGAATAGTCGCTTTCCGAGCGGTGGTGTTTATTGGAATTATTTACCAGTCGATTAATTTGAACAATTCCTGTTGCTGTATTGAATTCGTACAGTTACACACCTTCGATTGCATAATATTGTCAACATTATTGATTATCAATATGACTTCAACAGCAAGTGTTTCAAACACTTTGAAGATAATTTCAGTTGAAATTGTGAACATCTATATTGCCGTCTCGTTATAAAAAAAAACTTGAGCTTTTATAAAGTGCACTATGTACGAATCGTGCTCAAATCGCCAATATCAACACTTAATATGTAGATAGGACTTGTTATCACGATTTTTTGGATTTATTTTTTTTTTTTTGGTTGTTGTTGTTTTGTTTTGTTTTGTTTTGTTTTGTTTTTGTTTTGTTTTTTGTTTTCTGGGGGGGGGGGGCGTTGGGTTTTGTTTTTTGTTTTTTTTTTTTGTTTGTTTGTTTGTTTTCTTTTTGTGACGGAGAAAATGTTCTTACTGGCCAAGAACTTATTTTATGCCTGAGTATCGTGAGAAAATGTGTATAAATTGCCATTTCCAAGAACGACTTTGAGCTCACAAGCCATACCATCAGAGCGGAAAGCCACATATCATCATCATCATCATTATCTTCATCATCGTCATCATCACCATCATCATCATCATCATCATCATCATCATTATAATCAGTATCATTATTATTATTATTATTATCATCATCATCATCATCATCATCATCATCATCATCATCATCTTCATCATCATGATCTTCATCATCATCATCATCATCATCATCATCATCATCATCATCATCATCATCAATATCATCATCATCTTTATCAATAATGTCAAGGTCCTGCCAAACGACAATATAACCTGTCATCTTCACCGCCCACCAATGTTCCACATCGATTATTGGGTTTTAGACATAGGATTATCTCCCCACGAGATGGGTCCTACTGACTGCCTGTCATGACGACCACTATTGATTGAGAGGCATTCTGGTGATTGTTGTGCTCGTGTCAAATGATGCGTGACGTTTCACGATAAAGCTGTCATAGCTCTTCCTTAATTTTTTAATTATGCGTCACCTGTTTTCCTTTAATTTTATCATGTATAGCAGGAATATCCTCACACGGAATGTATATATATACATTATTTATATATATATATATATATATATATATATATATATATATATATATATATATATATTTCTAAAATCGTCTGACGAATTCCCTCAAATTATTTAACTCGCGTGAGTACAAATTTAAAAAAAAAATATTTGGATGGTTTGATATAAATACACATTTATGGCTTAGATATCAGTCATTAGCTTTTTTTTTTATATCTCACTGGAATAAATATACATTTTAAGTACGACCATTTTTTCATGTGAAAAAATTAAGTAGATCTTTTAACGTTAGTTTTGCAACTCTAAAACTAATTGACCAAACGGGAATGTCGCTTCCTCTTTGAGGGCTTCACCTTTTCAGCAATATTAGTATACATTTATAAACAGAATATAATATATATTCAGCATGGAGTGAGCCTATTTTAAAATATTCAAGATTATTTTATTAACGCTTTGTGTAAGTTAGATATTAGTTTATCTATTTGTCAATTGTTTGAGGGATACCTGCTTGCTCTGCCATAATAACATTTTCTAAGTAAACGTATCAGCCAATCGATAACCAATCGCTAGGCGAAGATCGATTTACTGTGTGTTCGATGATGGAAAAATCTATAACATGAGCGAAAATTAACATGCCTAGTTTTTTGTTTGTTTTTTCATTATATTTTATCCTCACAAGAGTTGGGTTTTGAAAACGTCTATGTTAACAATAGTGTGAGTCTTATGGAAAGACTAGATGAAGTCTTTAACATGGTCATCATTAAATGACTTTGTCAAGTCAGGTGAGATATATTATATTAGAGATTGTAATTAATAAGTGTAGTGATTGAGCGCAATATTGTGTTCTTTATGTTGATTGGGCTTAGTATTATGCTTAGTATGTCTCTTCATGTCGTTCTAGGATGGATTACATAATTGTTTTGATTAAATGATTCAGTGAATGGTTGATTCCACTTAATCTGATCGCTATATGCTTAAATGGAGATGGCGATTAACAACAGTTATATATTATGATAAGTATACACATAGCTTTAACCAGTCAACTACCGTACTCTGAAAAAACATGTATCTAAAGATTTAACCAGGAAACTCATCATTCAAATATCGATCGATTTAAATGACCCTCATCCTGGCAAACGCTATTAAACCTGGGACTTCGCGAAGTAGGTCCCTGGTTTGAGAGATGTTGCCTAGAAGAGAGTCATTTAAATCTATCGATATTTGAAGGACACGTTTTCTGGCCAATTTATTTTTAGATACATTTTGGTTTTTTCCAGAGTACGGCAGTTGACAGGTTAAAATCAAGTTGGCTCAGGGTGTCCCGGGAATGACCCGAGGGTGTTTTGTGTCAATCTTAATGCTTTAGGTGTGGTCTATCCAGTGATAAGTTATTTTACGCAATGTAGTTACCTATGTAGTGCTGCCCGAATGCAATAAGTAACATGTATTATTTACTGATGCTTACGTGTCTTCAGCCCCTTTTCTTTAATGGAAGTTTGAATTACTCCATCCCTCCGCAGTGGCGGATCGTGCATTGAAATATTGGTTGTCAGAATATAGAAAGGGGCTTTGAAGATAATTAATGACAATAAAATCGACTCTTATAGCATGTGTTCAAAGTCAAACTATTTCAGTAAACAGCATTTGTCTGATAAGACTGGTGTCATATTATGATAAAGTGTATGTTTGAGTTACAATCGGATCTTCCAATTAGTTGGACATTTGATTTTGACTTTTGAACTTTTGTATTCGAAGTTTTCAATTATTAAGATTTAAGTTAATCGAAGGATGGAGGAAGACTCGTTGTTTTGTATACTTATTTTTGTTCAGTCTCGCAAGTTCTGTAACTTAACGGGGTCTTTGTTTTGTTTTGTTTTTGTTTGGGCTTTTTTTTTTAAATCAAGCGTCAAAACCCATAATCCGTATGTGATATGAAGACTTAATACAAGATGGCGACTTGCCAATACGCCCCTGCGCGTCTACCACCCACAAGACGACAGGCGTAAGGTGGACACGCGTCTTTGATAATGGTATTATGTCTTGGGATTGTCATGTAGTGTTTGTATTTTAAAAAATCATGAAACGTTTAAGTCACGGTCCCTACCTCTCAAACCGGTGATAAGCCATTAAATCGATTTTCGTTCTAATTCACCATGTCTTGAAGCACCTATTGTTTACTAATGGTAGGTCCCACTGTCTATGTGCAATCCTTTATTCAAAATGATTGTGGAGGGGACTGTCGTGACAAAACGATGTGTTCATGTGTGTATTTATTTAACGAGTGCTTAACTTGATTAATTCTTAATCTATAATTCTAATTGATTTAAATATTGTGTTTTATAAATAAATCATCATCATCATCATCATTACAATCATCATTGTGTTGGTGTGTAAAATTTTCAATTATTCTTGGATTTTTCAACTTTCGTATACGATCTATATTTTGTGTATTTTGTTTTCAACGTCTTAAGAGCCTAGTCGTGCTCCAAACATAGATATTTTATTAAAATTTAATTCAACAAGTTATTGCGCCATGGTTGGTTGTGATAAATGCCTGCATTACATTTATTTTTTTTACTTTTTGCGGCTTTATGGTTTTATGGTATAACACTCGCCTTTGGATCGTTAAGTCACCGATTCGAGTCCCGCTCCGAGCCGCGCAAATTTGAGTCCTTGGAAAAGGCCCTTCGTTTAAATTCTCTAACCGTATTCAATTGTAAAATTATGTACATGGCCGGTAACAGTTTTGTCTCTGTCGGAAAAAAAAATATTGTAACATCGCCTTACAAGCAGTAGTATGTCTCGTACTAAATGTTAAATATAGCTATTGGCTAGGGGCACCTTATAAAAGCGCTATGTGAGCACGTATATTGGATAAAGCGTTACACAACAGCTCAATTTCAGTGTTTTCATAGTTGACATAATCATGAAATCTTGTCTGCTATTATCTATGACGAGGACTCACCCTATGTTATATTCGGTTGGCATTTTAATCAGTAATTCAGTATCTCCTTAATGTATTTGGTCGTAGCTGCAAATAGGGTTTGTGTTCTCGATCTCCGTAAATATGAACCAAATCAAATAATCTTCTTCTTCATCAACTTCTTCTTCTTCTTCTTCTTCTTTTTCTTCTTCTTCTTCTTCTTTCAGCTTATCCCGCATTTTGCAGGGTTGCCATAATGATACCACATCTCCATGCATCTCGGTTCATAGCACCATCCTCCTCCAGGCCCAGTTCTTTCATATCGTCCTTTACCCTGTCCAACCATCTAGTCTTTTGGGCGTCCCTTTTTTCTCTTTCCCGCTAATTGTATAGATAGTATGCGCTTGGCTAAGAAGCTCATAAAATTTTCATCCGGAAGTATAACGGACCAACACACAAAACTGTGTGTATCCATGAACGTTTATAGTCGTGTTAATACAGTTCAGTGAGCATTACTCATAAACGCGGATGGCAAAAAACAATAACAACGACCTGAGTGACGTCATCTTCGAACTATCTTTATTGAATGAAACCAGAAATCATATAATCTATCTATTTAAATGACAAAAAAGTAAACCTCCAGAACCGTATGGCCCATGGAACCGAAGTTCATCCCGATGTCTTTAGCGTTAAGCGTTCTTTAGCAATGGCAAATACTTTTTTTTCCATTTGGACTGGGCCCTGCTCCATTGCAAAGTATTTTTTTACCAGATTTAAACGGACCCAGCTACCCATTTAGTGCAAAATTGACATGTGGTGGGGCTCAGAAATAATCTCGACTGGCTCGGGGATCGATACCGGACTTATTACTTGTGAAGCCGGTGCTCAACCGACTCAGATATAATATGACTCCTGGGTTACAATATAAACCAAAAGTTACATGTTAGCGGTTTAACTGAGTAGGTGCGGTTTTCAAAGAACCTGGATGACTAAACAAACTAATCATACTCAAGATTTATCAACGTTAAGTCTGTATTGAACACACAATGCTCTATACTAGTACAAGAGTCATTACAAGAAATGTTTTGCGTTCAAACCCTCTCTTAGCTAAAATAAAATAACAATACATTAATGCTAATATCTTTTACTTTTTTGGGGGCTGAAGAGGAACCTTTTTACGGCCTATATATAGCTTTGATAATGTAGCTTCGTCTTTACCATCAATTTTTATTCATTATTATCATCAAACATCTGAGGGTTGGATGGGTATCTGAGAAACTATTGCATTGTTGGGATTTGCTTACTACAGGGCATAAACCAGCCATAATGGATACAAAATAGTCCTCATGACGTCTCTACCTAGGACAATTAAGAACAAAACACTTTATTCATTTTTTCTTCGTTCCTTTTTTTTTTTTTTACCAGAGCTGAGTTGGAGAGGCTTCGATCGGAGGCGTATAAGAAAGAAGAGGAGAGACAGGAGCTGGAAGAGAAGATGTGGTCGTTACATAACAAGAAGAAGGAGGAACTCCAGGCAGAGAGAATTCGTCTGGCAGGCCTTGCCGAGACGGCAAGGAGGGAGAAGGAGAGAGTATCTGAAGAGGTTGAGGAGATGCGGAAACAGATCATTGACGAAGAAAAAAATTGTAAGTAGAGTTGTTGGGATTTTTTTTTCTGGTTGTTTGTTTACTTATAGAGGTTTAATTGGGTGTTACATACATGGGTCATTAAAGCATCAGTGATAATTGTTCTAAAACATTCAAGATATGTGACGATTTCTGTTTTCTATACAAAAATTTATTTGTTTATAAAAAGATTAGAATACAAGTTTAACTCGTTTGTGGTTGAGACAATTTGATTGTTTTGTTGGGGGGACGGGGAGGTTGCTTGCTTTGTTTTTTTTGTTGTTTTTTTTTTTTTTGTTTTTATTTTTCTTTATTTTTTCTTTTGTTTTTCCTGGGTGGAGGGGAATTTAGGGGTTGTTCTTTTTGTTTCTGTTTTTTTTTTTTTTTGTTTTCTTGTTTGTTTGTTTTTTGTTTTTTTGGGGGGGGGGTTGGTTTTTGTTATTTTTTTTTTGGGGGGGGGGGGGTTATTTTTTATTTGTTTCTGTTTTGTTTTTTATACTCGAGGGGGTGGGGTGGATTGACTACTGAGATGATCTATATTACACTCTATGCTCCATCACTTTACGTTTCAACGATAAAAGAACGTTATGAGTAGAACTAGATGACCCTATTTCTCTCTGTTTTGAATATTGGGTCAGCATTGTTCACACAATAAAGTAAGACATGATGCCACTAACCAGTTAACTGCCATACTGTGGGAAAACTCGTATTTATAAATTTGGCCAGCAAACTCTTCCTTCAGATATCGATCGATTTAAATTACCCTTCTCTTGGCAAAAACTCGGGACTTTGTTGTCACAGTACGACAGTAAACTAGTTAAGGACAGTATCAATAGACATATTATAATGGTTACTCTAAGACATGAAATACAGTGAAAATGATCTTATCGGATAGAAAAATACTCCATCTAAATTCTAGTTAAATTAATATTGTTATAGGGAATGCAATATTATCTTACATTACTGTTTGAAATAGCTCGATTTTAAGAGACATTGTTTGTAAACAGTATATAATCCTGCGAGTATTTTGATACGAAAAGACACCCATGAATGCAATATTTTGGAAATTAAAAAAAAAAAAAAAACATTTTTTTATCATTTATAATTAGACCAACAAAAGCTCCACAATGAAATCCAAAAAGTGCAGAAGTCGACTAACGCTTCTACATCTACCGAGATCCACACACAGGAGGACTGCGGCTTGCAAACGGATTCCAATCTATACAGCCCTCATGAGGCAGCTTGTGATAGCATTGCCCCGCTGTCTCTTGAAGGACAGACAACGCCGCCGATCTCAGGAGATGATGGAAATGAAATTAGAATGAGGAAAAGATCAGTCGAAGGAATGTACAAAGGTATTGCCATACTATTTCAATAAAGTGTAATGTTATTGTTATTAATATTTATTTTTCTTCTACTACTACAACTACTACCACTTCTACGACTACTACTACTACTGCTACTACTACTACTACTACTACTACTACTACTACTACTACTACTACTACTACTACTACCATTACTACTACTATTAATACTATTATTACTACTACTACTACTACTACTACTACTACTACTACTACTACCATTCTTCTTCTTCTAGGTTCCATGCCTGGTCCAGGCTTCGGATACTGCATGAATTATCTCTCTCCATTCCTCCCTGTCTCTTGCCTTTTCAAACAGCTCTTGGATTGTTAGGCTGGTGAAGCCCTTCAGTTGGTCTATGAGTGTTTTTCTTTGTCTCCCCCGGGCGCGTTTACCAGGTATTTTTCCACAACTTGCCAGGTATTCATTCTTATCTTTCCTTACTATGTGTCCGAAAAAGGATAGTTGTCGATCCACTATTAAGGGCATTAGTTTCCTTTGTTGGTATGTTTGTTTTAGCACTTCTTCGTTCGTTTTGTGTGCAGTATACGATATTCTCTGCATCCTTCTCAAGCACCACATTTCAAAAGCTTCAATGTTCTTTTGTGTTTCTGCATTTGTAGTCCAGCTTTCGCATCCGTATAACAAGATTGGCCACACGTAGCACTTCAAGACTCGGAATCTAATCCCGAACGACATCTGTTTGTTTTTCAAAATGTTTCCCAGGTCCATGAAGGCCTGTTTGGCTTGACTTATTCTTGCTCGTATGTCTCGGTTACATCTTCCATCTGTTGTCACTATTGAAC
>NC_088360.1:125161214-125211214 GCF_034508935.2 Berghia stephanieae | reverse complement strand
TTATTATTATTATTATTATTATTATTATTGTGCGGCTTTGTGGTCTTGTGGTATGACACTCACTTTCGGATCGGACGGTCCTGGGTTCGAGCATCATTCGGCGCATAGTTGAGTCCTTGGAAAAGGCTTTTTACTCACATTCTGTCACAGTATTCAGATACATGTTGCTGTTAGGGACCCTTTGTAATGAGCTTTGGGCACGTTTAGTGGATTTTGCACTATATAAAAGCTCAAGTTTTATATCACCACCACCACTGCTACTACTACCACCACTACTACTACTATTACTACTACTGTTACTACAACTACTAATACAACTCCTACTACTACTACTACTACTACTACTACTACTACTACTACTACTACTACTACTACGACTACTACTACTGTTGCTGCTGCTACTACTACTACTACTACTACTACTACTACTACTACTACTACTACTACTACTACTACTATTATTATTATTATTATTATTATTATTATTATTATTATTATTGTGCGGCTTTGTGGTCTTGTGGTATGACACTCACTTTCGGATCGGACGGTCCTGGGTTCGAGCATCATTCGGCGCATAGTTGAGTCCTTGGAAAAGGCTTTTTACTCACATTCTGTCACAGTATTCAGATACATGTTGCTGTTAGGGACCCTTTGTAATGAGCTTTGGGCACGTTTAGGGGATTTTGCACTATATAAAAGCTCAAGTTTTATATCACCACCACCACTGCTACTACTACCACCACTACTACTACTATTACTACTACTGTTACTACAACTACTAATACAACTCCTACTACTACTACTACTACTACTACTACTACTACTACTACTACTACTACTACTACTCCTGCTGCTGCTATTACCACTACTACTTTTATATTTCCTTTTCCTTCCACTTACTAGCTTATCTGGATTTGTAGCTTCGGTCGCACATTTGTGTGATGCGTCTATGCATATCCACCGTAAAAGGGCATGAATCTATATTTGCCATTAACCATTAGATTTTGCAAGTTTATGAAAGTGTTTTGTCCACATCGCATTTATATTTCCATATTCTACCAGGCTTGGCTAACAAGGAACTGATTCACACCTTATCCTTAAGGGATACTGTCATGGCCTTGACCCTGGAAGAGGAAGAAGCTGCTAACGAATTTAATAGACAGCAGATGGTTGTGGAGGAAAAGAAGATGATGATTGACGAGAGAGAGTTTAAGTTCAGGAATGAGTGTGTGTCAACTTTGGAGGATATTGAAAATCAGGTCAATACCTTTATCATTTATTATAGTGATACCAAGATGCTAGAAGCCTTCAAAAAAAGTAATAAACAAAATGAATGCATCAGCTTTAAAAAATAACAAAATGCCCAACACGGAACGTTTCGGACTTAAAACCATGCTTCAGCCAACCACAAATAACAATGAATACATAAATACTTTACTAAAAACAAAATCCAGCTTGCCAGCAGAGAAATATGCCGCACGAATTTTTTTCTCTGCCGTCGATATGTTTTTTTTTTAAATAATGTATTTATGTTTTCATCGTTTTTTGTTGTTGAGCTCGAAACGTTCCGTGTTTGGTATTTTGTTATTTTATAAACTGTTATATCCAATTCTGTTTATCATTATATAGTATAAATTGTCTCAATTCTTCGAAGATATCTTTAAATGTAGATTCGAGAATTCGAAAAAGAAACACAACGAGTGCAAGAAGATATTCAGTTCTTGTATCAGCCTGAAACGAATCGAGGTATAGCCGATGATCCGCTAACCTCGGTCGGGACTGATTCATTGTTAGATTTTTGGATACTAATGAATCTGTATTTCCTCCATGGTTGTATTTTACTTTATCGAACCTTGTTTAGTTTAGAAAGTCCTTTCACTTCATTTTCAAAGTTTTGAGTAAAATTTAATTTAATGACAATAAGAGTTTAATATATTTTAGTTTAGGTATATTAAGAGTTCCATTAACATTCAAATTACTTCTTATTGTAAAGTTGTTGTTTTTTTAATAATGATTTGAGAATTGTTTTGAAAAATATTTACTCTCTTCAATGTATTTATTCTCATCCGTCTTTTCAAATGCTTATTTAAAATGGTGCAGACAATAACCAAACAATGACAAAATGCCGTTCTTTTTTCATTCCAGCGGGCTCAGTTAGATAATCTAACACAGCAACAGCTACAACTTGAATTGTATCTGGAAGAAAAGCAGGATTTGCTACAAGTTCAAAAATTAGACAAGCCGTACCCTCTTCGAGGAGCATGCAGTGAGAGCGTGTTGCTGACTCCCGATAATGAAGAGGATCCTTGGTATCCTTCACGAACTTCTAGTGTCAGAAATCTTGGTGACCAAGATTCCAATACAATGAAAAAGAAACAAACAGAGTTTGACTCGTCATCTTCAGATGGCGATATTTCAGATTCTGAAGGCGAGGAAAGTTCTATGGACGACAATGAGAATGAGAGCGGGGATGAGTCGATGGACTTTGAAGTTCATGGGATTACTAAAAAACACAATGACAATACCATTGGTAGCTTCAATAATGACTTTGAGCAAAGAACAATTGATGATAATTATTCAAATGAAAAATCTATGGATGAGACAAATCTACCTCAGATTAAACACGACCGTGGTCCAAAAAGCTCAAGTGATATGATAAGGCCAACTTCTTTAAGTCGTCCATCAACGGGTAGGGCGCGACAGAGACCGCACTCTTTCCCTTCAAGAACAACCTCAGACAAAAACCTATCGGAAACCGCAGCTGCTGTCACTGCAAGACTTTACGGATCTCCATCTCCCAAACCGGAACTACAGGGAAATTATTTGAAAAGCAATAAGGAAAGAATATCTTCGCCCCTTTCAAGTCCCGTTTTAACCAGAAAAAGCGACAGAGCCTCACCTCATAGGGTGCACTCTACCAGCTCTGAAAGATCTGTGTTTTCTTTTCCGTCCAAAGGAGATATTGCACCCAGTAGTAGAGAATCATCTGTTTCCATTGACGGAAGTAGGGACAGTCTCTCTAGATCCAATAGTTCGGGAATTGGCCCAGATCATGTCAAACCAACTCACCCGTTCCTGAGGAAAGGCAGTAGAAAGACATTAACAAAATCTGTCGAGAGGAGTTCCTTTCAAAAATCACCCGAACCTTCTCCTCAGCCAAAACACGAATTTCTCAGGAAAGGGAGTGGTAAGAAAATTCAAAGTCCAAACGCAAGTGACAGGCAAAAATTGAAAAAGGAAGAGGAAATAGAAAAGTTTGACTATCTAAGGAAAGGGAATAGGGAGCATGCGTCCATAGATTTTACAAGGCCAAAAAAGGAGGAAAACGAAGGACCAAAATTTGATTATCTTACACGTTCACATAAGGAGCTCGGTGATAGCTCATCTAGTAGAACAGCGAGAACACAGGACCTGCCAGCATTCAAACGATTGACGCCTCAAAGAGATGACATTCCAAAACACAAATTTCTCAAGAAAGGAAGTGTAAAGAAAGCATATTTACCATCAAGTGATAATAAAGAGAACAAACGAAGTAGAAAATCTGAGCCCAAAGTAAAAGAGAAAGACCACAGTGTGTCTCTCAGTAAAGAAGTCTACCCTAGAGATAAAGTTAACAGAAAACGAAAGAACACCCATAAACCATTAAGTCCGACAGGTGGGAGCCCAAGGTCTAGATCTAGACTGGTCTCTAGCATGATGTCTTTGGCCAGTGTTCCAGAACTTGCTACGGAAGATGAAAAGGATGAACAGTCTAAAGGCTCCTCAAACGCGACAGGAGGCAGCTCCACCTCCTCCTCGTCTAACCCAACTATGGTAGCTCTAGTAGCAGGTGTAAAAAGGAGAGACCGAAAAGGGAGGTCTCTCAAGGAAGATGAATGGAAAAGACATTCACATCCTGAGGGGAAGAAACTAGCTAAAGCTTTAGCTCAGTACAACGAGGATATCGAAATAGGTCTTGGAGGAAGAGAAAATATCATAAGCCTTCAAAGTATTGCTGATAACTACAATTTTATTATTTCTAAAGATAATTATGAATCTCCAAATAGTAGAGAATCTGACGATGAATCTACTAACATAAAGAAAATTGATTCAATGGGAGTTCCAGAAGTTGTAATTACTCCTGATGACAGTGACAAAATAACAAGAGACACAACTCATTTAGTCTCGGAGACTCCAAATAGCCAAGCAGGCCTTATCTCCCCTGAACTGTCTACATTAATTCATGATCAACATGAAATAAAACCAGCTGAGAGAGATGCTCAAGACAAGGAGGTTCGTGGTGGAAAGCACAATGATGTATATGTTTCCGTCAAAACCGAATCAATATCTCCAAGCTCTGTGACAAATTTGATGTCGACACCTAGTGCTCCTGCTGACTCGGACCTCAATTTTTCGTGTGACTCTCTAGATGGTGACGGTAATGTATTGCTCACACCACGAATGCAAGACTCTAATATAACAAATGACGCTTTACCTATCAGCAATGAGAGGACAGTTCGTTCAGAAATTCACCAAGAAGACGTTCCAAATTCATATTATTCTTTACCTGATAGTATTAAAGTTGGTATAAAATCAAAATCTGATTTTACTGCTGTTCAAATAGTTCCAACTAGTGCCACTGAAATTTCTATGATACCAAATCAAACAACACAAAATGTCCAATCAAACGACTTGATAACCTATGACATAGACGCACACGCACAAAACGTTCAAAGAAACACAAATATAGAACATGACGAAGACAGTTGTCAAGATTTTGGTCCTGTGTCTGACACGTCAGAAAACCAAAGATCAGTGCCAATGTTCATCAATACAAATATAGGTAAAGATTATAGAGAAACTAAAGAAAATGTAAGCCCATCCCGATTGGAGTCAGTAGGGAATGAAAAGACCCCACGGAAAAGGCTACAAAAGAGTCAAATATTTATTGCAGACAACTTAGATTCTCTACGTTTCGGTAAAAATGAAGAAAACGACAAAACAAGAGTAAACTCAGATTTTTATAGAGATTGTCAAGTCGAAACAATATCTGAAAACTCGCCTCAAGGATCGGCAGACACTTTTCCTGACAAGGCAACAAGATACCATCAAACAGTGGATATGATAAATAAGCCCTTCAAACTGACACAAAGTTTGCCGATAAAAGTCGTTATGTCAAAACCACAAGCGAAACAAGAATCGCGGGCATCACCGACCGACGAACGAGGCAGCGAGGCAATTGATAAGTTAATGTCAACCGACCCTGTGTATAAACTGCACGAAAATGAACCGCATATACATCAGTTAAAGGAAATGCAACAGAACACTCTGACGCCAGTGATAAATGAAGGTTACGAGAGAGAAAGTCCGAGAGGCCAGGAACCTCTCCAGGAGATAATTTTAGAAACCATGAGAGAACAATTGTCACCCACCAAGGTGGCTACCATTGGACCTGCATCTAAACGTAAAGCAACAAGCAAAACTGAATCTTCAAGTATGAAACGAGACCGGAATGCGACTGCATCAGCTTCTCCCGACGCCTCTCTTCCCCTGTCAGATCAACATTTCACCCTCAGTCATGGCCAAGTATCAAACAATGAATCTCCGCTTTTTAGTTACGATCCTCTTCTACCTCTCTCTAGTCATCAAGAACTCGGCAAAGAAAACGAAACACTTCAGTTATATGCTACGCTTCCAGATTCCCAGAATCTCACATCGAAGACAAGTCCCGCTATTTCCAACGTCATAGATGATGCAGTAGCAGCTTCTACCGGAGATGATGACCTAAGCCAGTTGTCGGACGACTCCGTGACGTCAGCAAAACAACAGCTCCTGGCACTCCAGAGAATGTTGCATGATCTGACCCCAAGGTAATGTCAAAATGTCATTGTTTTTGGCCATTATAATCATTACCATCACCACCATCATCATCATAATCATAATCATCATCATGATCATAATCATCATCATCATCATCATCATCGCCATCATCAAAATCAAGAACATGACAACATAACAACAAAATCGCCATTGTCATTATCAGCAGAAACGCAACATTATCCTCATCACAGTTATTGTGGTTATCAAAATTACTACCATCGTTATCATTGCCACTGTCTTTGTCACTGTTTTTGCCTAATTTTGAATACAGTAAATTGCAATGATAGACTCCTTCGTCCTCCATTTCATAGGGTGTAGGATTGCCCAATACTGTTTTAATTATGATTTTTTAACTATCCTAAGGCATCTTTTCAAAACCAATTAACCAAATGTTTAAACTATCATCAACCCATCCACCTGTTCTCATAAATATATTTAGTTATTCCGGATCAGAGAATTCACGAAATATTTTATTTACTTTCGTTTTCTAAAATTGCAATTGTATTGCGCAAGGCAAATTTTCCCATGGTGACATATGACTGCACCACACCTGATTTCTAATATTCAGCGTTGCTTGTTTTAGTTTGTATATATATATATATATATATATATATATATATATATATATATATATATATATATATATATATATATATACACATATATATATATATATATATATATATATATATATATATATATATATATATATATATGTATAGCGAAAAAGCTTTTGAATTTGCTCAAAGCATTTTGCAAGGGGTCAGAACCCAACAGGAAAGTTAAAAAGGGACAAGACATGGCATCTGCGAGGCGTTTTATGAATTTTTTTTTCCCCGCATAGACAACGCTGTTAACTCACAGTTTTCAAACCTGAGAACGGTGAGGGATTGTGAGTAAATATCCTTTTCCAAGGACTCAACTTTTCGCTGCCACAATAGGGCTCGAATCGGGAACTACAGTTCCGAAGGCGTGTTTTATATACCCAGGATCAGAAAGTCACACCGTATGCAGGTTATGATTTTGTACATTTCTTGTATGATGATTGGATTATTAGAAGGAAATTCGACACATTCCACTGACCTATTGTTTTTGTGGACCAGGACCTGGTCATATTGTTCTTATTGGTCTTTGCTCTCATTATCGACGTAATGATAAGCGTCATTGATTTTGCCTGATCGGCAGGCAGCGACCAGAGGAAGCCATAGCAAGGCGAGATTTGACCGGGTAGCCTTCCCACGTCCTGGCATCGATAGCCTCTTGCAGATTAATCGTTGACGGGCCTAAGTGGTGGAGATACAGCTTAGTGTAGGTACTTACAAACATATTAACGTCTACTGCCTATCGTCTACTACTGCCCATGTGTTGTTTTGTTAACGTAGTGCAAGGACATGTATTGTGACTAAGGCTCCTATTTGATTATCGTTCTGTTGGACTCGCTAAGTAGTAAGTATTAAAATTAGCAAGACATTCTCATTTGTTTCATTTATTCGTAATATTTTATGGAGAAACGACACTAAAATAGACGAGAATAATCTTTAAATTTTATTTATAGGTGGTTAGTTTTTCACTGTTGCTCTTTTATTGCAAGGGTGGCGTGTTTATGTCAATGAGAACCCATTTCGAATCTTGCCATTTGTCCTTTTTAACAAAAAACTTTTAGACGATTGTCATTTCATTTGCAATTATGAAGATTGGTATTGACTTTCGACTTTCTCTCTCTCTCTCTCTCTCTCTCTCTCTCTCTCTCTCTCTCTCTCTCTCTCTCTCTCTTTCTTTCTTTCTTTCTTTCTCTCTCTCTCTTTCTTTCTCTCTCTTTCTCTTTCTCTTTCTCTCTTTCTCTCTCTCTCTATCTCTCTGTCTCTCTTTATGTCTCATACTCTCTCCTCGCAGCCATACATATTGTATCATTACTTCCTCCTTCAAAGCAGGTGGTCCTTTACAGCCCTCAATATGTTATCATTCCATGTCATCACCTATCGGATTTTATCGATAACCCAACAGATGGGATTAAACTCAGTGTTCGAACGTCATTCAAAGATAAAAAGTATTGAAATTTAAATCTCTCTGACTGGTTCCGATACGCTATCTGAATTTTATTATGTTAGATCGGAGAAACACAAAGAATTGATTTATACACGTTTAAACACCATCTAATGTTCAACGGTGCTTGCTGCCAATCATTTGGATAATTGTTTATTATAAACATTTGAACGTTTGTGTCCGATCATATACATCTTTTCAGATTTTATCAATTTTAATCACTTTTCGATACTATTTGTTGATATATTGACAAATGTTTCATTTTCATACCAAAGAAATAAATTAAATCTTCATTTTTGACGTTTTGACTTATAGTTGTACGGCTATGTGGTCTAGTGGTATGACACTCGCTTTCGGATCGGAAGGTCCTGGGTTCGAGCCTCCTTGGCAATGGCTCTTTATTCACATTCTCTCACCGTACTCAGGTGTAAAATGAGTACCTGGTCGTTAACAGCGTTGTCTCTGTCCGAAAAAATTATAACATCGCCTAACAGGCGTCATGTCTCGTCCTACATGTTAAGTGTTGCTGTTGGCCAGGGACTTCTTGTAAAGCGCTTTGAGCATGTTTAGTGGATATTGCTCTATATAAAATCTCAATTTAAAAAAAATACTTGTAATACATAACATTACTTAGTGTTGAAGAGTTTTACCTTCAAAAAATCAACAAGAAATTTACGATGTGTTGATGAACGGCATACCACTAACTTTTGAACTGAGTTAAATATAGATATAGATATGCTAATCAAATTAAAAGCATTGAAAAGTTACACGAATCTTTCAAACGAATGCCTTGATTACAGATTCAGTTAAAGCAATTCTATTACATTATTTTCCATGTCTATGTTATTTTACTGATGTTGGTATCTCACTTACCTTAGCCGATTTTATTGTCAGGGGTTTTTTTTCTTTATGTTTGGTCCCTTTTAATGTGACTGTAGTAACTGTTGATATTATTTTATTGTTGTTGTTTTTTTTTTTGTTTTTGTTTTTTTGTTTATTGTTATTGTTGGTGTTGTTTTTGATGATGCCCTCCTTATCGTTGTTACTTATTTGCCCTTCTTGTCTTATTTATTTACTGTATATCCACTAGCCATCCAAAATCTTTGAACACTGCTTTGTTACAATTTCGTTAAAGCAATAAATAACTGTAAAAATCGGATAATGAGGCTGACCAAGGAATGTTTGGAGGATATTACATATAATCTTGTGTTTTTGTATTTTATTTTTGTTTTCTTATTTATTTTTGTTTTGTTTTGGTTGTTTTGGAGGATTGTATTGTTTGTTTGATTTTGATTTCTTTTGGTTTTCGGGGGTTTTTTTTTTTTGTTTTTTTTTAATGTTTTTGCTTTTGTGTTGTGTTTTGTTTTGTTCTTTGTTGTAGTTTTGTTTTTGTCTTTGTTTGGTTTTTTTTTTTTTTGTTTGTTTGGTTTGGGGTTGTTGTTTTTTTTTTTGGGGGGGGGTTGTGTTTTTCGGGTTTTTTTTTTGTTTTTTTTTTTGTTTTTTTTTATTTGTTTTTCCAATTGAGCTGAAAGATTTTTCTAGAGACGTGTCATTTTCGTAATGAGATCAAACAATGTGAATCACAGAATAACGGTGACTGCTTTTCATTCACATGGCTCCAAGTCTGGATTTCCAGATCACAAAACCTGACAATTAATGTGGGGGAAATTCCAAATCTGTTCGTATATTAATGTTTTTAAAACCCATATATTTTCTTTGCCAATTGTCATAAATGTTAAAAGGCCTTGAACGTGCCCTTTGATTTGTCTTTCTAGCAGTAAAATCTGTAAGATACACATCTATTTTGGTAGAATTTGTCCTGCGGCTTTAGAGTAAATAGGAATTGACTGAAGAATGGTGAAAACCGTCGAAATGCTTAATAAGTTTGGTCAAACAAACCCACGAATATGGAGAAATTTGGCATAGATTTTCCAAACTGACAACTCTGTTCCAATCGGATTTGGACTTTTAATTTGTAAAGTCCAGTTAGACTTTTTTTAGCACATTCTACGCCAATTCCGTTTTAAACATTTTATGTCAATGAATAGCATTAAAGCCTGCGAAATCGTTCATGTTCCACGAATTTGTTGTCTATTTTTCCGTAATGACACTCCCTCCTAGTCTAGAGAAATAGATATATCAATAACACTTTTTTTTATCAGGGCAAGAACTTCCCTTTTAATTCATAGGCGAGCTTGTCTCGAACAACGAACTGATTTGCGTATCATTCATTCACTCCCGTGTCTCGCCTATTTGTTGTTGGATCACATAAGCGATCTATTATTGTTTGATCAGAATAAGGGACCTGTGTATGATAAACTGCGTCAGTTCTTGTCAGTTCCTTGTTATTGTGTGTGATACTGGCTTTACCGTTCCAGATAACTGTCTTGGAACCAGGTAATTTATACTCAGTTTTGTATTTTTAAATTGATTAAATTGAACTGGTTTAATATTATTTTTATCAATAGCACGAGTATGTACTGTTTAAAAGTGCTGTTTCTTTTTATAGTACTTTTGCCAAAATTTGATATATCTATATCTATAGCATTGATATGATTTGTTATATAGATACATATTACTATCTAAAATGCCTTTTATAAGACATATTCTGACATTAATCACAGTTGATTTAAGTACACCAAAATCAAGAAAGGCGAGTTGTTAAACCGCTTATCTACCAATTATAAGATTATAGATTCGAGCCTTTACAGGTAGCTTTAAGCTGTTTTTTTTTTAATATCTTTAAATTCATTTTGCTGATTTTCTCACACAGGTTTCTGATGAAAGGATTGTTTTCATATTTTCTAAAATATTTTACACAATGTTTTTTAATTGATATTTTCCCTTTCATCTTTTTATTGTTCACTAGCAAAATATATTTTTTAAAACACGAAATTGAACTGTATTCAAAATTTTGAAGGTCATTCGCTTGAAAGAGTCAACTCTATAAACATGTCGAAACGGGTTAAGTATAGTTATAAATATGGAATTGAAAGTAAGGTAATGATTCGATTTTCTACCTCTGTCCTGATTTCTTATGCTGGTTTAGTTAGGGAAACACTTCATGACTTTTCTTTTAAATAAAAGATAGATAAAATAAAATTGATCTTTATATAGCGCAATATCCACTAAATGTGCTTAATGAGCTTTACGAGGGGTCCTTGGTCAACAGCAACATTTAACATGTAGGACGGGACATGGCGCCTGTTAGGCGATATTACAATTTTTCGGACAAAGACAACGTTGTCCGGTGAGAGAATGTGAGTAAAGAGCCTTTTCCAAGGACTCAACTATGCGCCGAGCGCGAGGCTCGAACCCAGGACCTTCCGATCCGAAAGCGAGTGTCATACCACCAGACCACATAGCCGCACATAACCTTTTCTCTTGCTTTTCTTAACTTCATATTATTGTATTATTGTTTGATATTATTTTGTAATTTGCTGGATGAGCTTTCGAATTCGGTACGATTCTTTTTAAAATTATTCTTTGCATTTCAAACTCCTTCATTATTTTTTCTTCAAAACTGTGTGTTTTAAAAAATAGGTTTAAAAGATAAACGCCAACTATCCTTAGCACGTACTGAGAATAATATGAGATGACCACAAGAAGAGAAAATGATAAACCTATCCATGTACACTACAATATTCAATGTAGCCTACTATTATTTTAAATTGTAATATTATTAGGTTTGTCATCGATTTATAATCACAGGCCAGTCATGTTTGTGTTATAAAAATGATATAACGTAAACAAGCATTTTTGTCTGAATGCTGTTTAATCACCCAGCCTGCTTTATTGTGACCGCACAAATCAGTGTTTTGTGGCACTGTGCTCTGTAATCTGTCTTTGATCACACAAATTGTTTGGCACAGCTATACAAGGATCTTACGGTAGTGGAATACATTGTAAAACCAATCAACCGTGACGACTCCCTGCGAGATTCAATGCGGACACCAGGCAGCGATTTATAATTAATCATTTCATATTCCTGCCATTGAATTAATAGACCATGTCAAGAATATGCAAACAGCACATTTAAACTGATTTGAAATTTAAAGTGTTACTCTGAAATGAAGTGCACACATGATAATAAAATTACCATTATATTCAATCGAATTGCACTGTACAACCAAAGCGTGAGAATAAATAAACTATAAGTCAGTATAAAGTTGGACTGTTCAGGCATGGTCATGAACCAACAATGCGCATCGCAGCAAATTAACTATCACATTCTCCTGCGATTCTGTTGGGTTCTTTTCCGCCCTCAAATTAAAATTTGGTTTTAGTTGTGGGAGTGGATTTAGAAGCCGTGATTTAAATAAAGTTTTACTCCATACCCCTAGATATTACGTTGAGAACGACTAAAACATAGTAATAGTCATGGGTTGTTGTTTTTTCGAGACTCCAAACATTTTGAAGTTTGTAGTTTTGTACTTTTATTTTGTTCATTAAAAGCTGAAGACTCCATTTTGGAATTTCCTTTATACTAATTATTCGTTAACGAGTGAAAAAGTGCTATTCAATAAGTTTTGAATCTTCTGCATAGCATTTAAAACGCATTGGCTTCTCCATTGTCTATCACAGATTTCTTATGGTCGCCAGCTTCGTAGGAAAAATATAGTTGATTTCTGTCAAGAAACAATTTCATGTAAAGATATACAATTATTTAATACTTATATTAATCATCATTCCATTTTCTTAGCATGAAAGAAGTTATTTATATAATGTACACACTGTTGAACTAATTTGTCTTAGGGGAGGGTTTCAAGAATTAATCAAATTATGGTGAATAACCATTCAATAAAGTCATAATCTGCCATTGAAATATTTTGTACTTAATCTCCTTGCAAGCTCTCAACAAGTTTAGATGTAAGCATTATATTGATCCAATGCCGGAAAAGACAAGATATATTCGAGCATGTTGCAGATCTAAGATAGAGGTATTGAAAACCTTTCAGATGTAATTTGGAAAAAAGGCAACCTGTATTTATAATTTTGACCTCAAAATCGTCTTTTAAATATCGATCGATTCAAAATGAGCCTCATATTGTCAAAAACTTGCAAATTTGGGACTTCACAAGACTTCACAAAGTCCCAAGTTTGAGAATTTTTTACAATACGAGGATCATTTCAATCGATCGAAATTTTAAAGGACGGTTTTTTTTTCTGGCCAAAATATTAAATTGGCGTTTTGTCAGAGTACGCAGTGTTTGAGTGCAATTTATATTTCAATGATATTGATGCGTTGAGGGGGTCCAGATTAAACGATTCTTACTTTCTATGCCCCGCTAAGTTTTAATGTTGCAGGGTTATAAAGTTTGAAAATTTGAGAGTTAGTTTATTCTATCGATTCATGTAATCAAATCTTATTTTTCCAGTCATTAAAAAAAGATATTCTTGTCATGGCATGACAGTATTATCTAGATAGATTAATGCAGGTATTTCAAAAAGGGATAAACTCTATGAAAACCTACTTTTTTGTTTCAATCAAGCCTCTCTCCGGACAAGAACAAAACAATAGTTATTTAAACAGTAGGGGCACATAATCACGAGGTAGCCTAGAAGAATTCAATGGCAGGTTATATTTTAAGCCCATCGTTCTTAAACGGTATTATGTCGGGATACTTAAAGTGGACTTTTTAGCTGAACTTGTAATATTCAAGTTTAAATATTGAGGAGAGTAAGCTTTTGACATAAAAAATGCTTAGAGCCCCTATTTCTTAAAATTTAGAAATAAAACTACATTAATTTTCGTCATCTGGTTCATCCCAATAGATGTGATAGGTTACATTTTCTTTCTTTCTTTATCAACGTATTATATTCGAAACGCCGGAATAAAATCTTGTGCTGTGTATTGGTTATTGAATTAAATTAATTCTGCTAAAGTCGCGGTACGTGATTTTAACAAACAAGATATTATCTTATGAGATAATGTGCCAATTCGAAGTTACACCTCGAACCTTGAACTGGGTTGTTTATGGATAAGCCATGCCTGTTTTATCCTATTATTTAAGTAATTAACTTTAGGTGATTTAAATACGTTGGCCGAACAATCAGTACAATGAAACACAGTCGGATTTTAAAGATTATTCAAATCGTTATCCCGTACAATTTTTAAGTAAAATACATGGCATGGATGGCAATGAGCCAATGTGTCTACTAGTCTTGTCACTAAAGTTAACAGATTTATTTGGATGGTGGTTAGTGACCATATTAGACACAAAATAGGTTGCTCTGACCCTGGAATGATATCCTAGGGTAAGGCATTTTATCAAATTACCATGGTTGACTCCGTTGTGAATAACTAAGTGGCTATAAGCGGTGGCAATCTAAGAGTGTCAGTGCAAAAAGGGTGTCTATCAGGTGACTCGGATTTTGGTTCCGAATGACGTTCTGTGGGAAAGAATAAAGGGTTATGTGACGAATTGAACTTGGTAAAACCTTGTGCTTTAATTGATCACATAAATCTACCCCATTATGTCTTCTTAAGTTAAAATAGATTTATGTCTCCTTCTTGTAACGAAGTCAACAAACAATCACTGGTATGTGAATGTTAGAATAACGCACAGTTTTTGACTTAGCTCTGTACCCTTGCTTTTTCCAAACGTATCCTAGTTGATTAAGGTCGGTGATTGCTTGGTTCCGAAATAAACAGTTCTTTAACATAAGAGAACGCCGAACAGGTGACTCTCGGTGTAAGAAATTGAAAATAAAGATAAAGAAGCTAAGATAAGGGGAACAAATGAAAATGTTTCAAGAGTTTCGAGCATGGAAATGTTCCGTATTTAGAAATACACACATTTGTGTTATGTAAATGGCTGGTGGTAAACATTCAATATTTTGTAAAACACACTATGCAACCAGTATACATGAATATTCACTCTTTAAAAGCAGATTGCTTATTGAGTGTTGTTCAAGAGGTTTTGAAATTGATAAAATGTGCGTAGTTGATTGGGGTGGTTAAGATAATCTTAACACACCCGCACACACACACACATGTATATATATATATATATATATATATATATATATATATATATATATATATATATATACATACATACAGAGAGAGAGAATAAAAGAGGGAGAGAGAGAGAGAAGAGAGGGTGAGGGAGGGAGGTAGAGAGAGAGAGAGAGAGAGAGAGAGAGAGAGAGAGAGAGAGAGCGTATCGCCATTGCTATATTATCGATCCTTATTTTATGCCTGAATTTATTATAATGGCCTCACATTTTATTCAGGTCTTTGAAAGAACTTGGGCTCGACTTACAAAGATTTTATAAGTATAGCATATGTTAAGATAAGGGGTTGAAGAGGAGTTTGTAACTGTACATAAAATCCGCGATCGAGGACTTGTTCAAATAATATGATTTCACTGCCATTTTCAATACCGAAGGCTAGTTTTTTATGTATGTTAACGTATAGCTTGACATAATTTTAGACAGGAATTCTGCTTCCAAGTGTAAATTGAAGAGAAATCTGTGTACCTATAAAAACATTTTTGGCTTGTCCTGGCAGTGGGACTATAATATATTTCATGTAACAACGTCAGAACATGGCAGGTGACCAGTTCTTTTCAAAAATCGCCGTTACTTTCGCCACCGTTAGCTGTCAAATCGGGTTGTTTTTCTGTTTTGGCCAGAAAAGTGGATACTTCAATTATTGAATTAAAATACTGCATCGACCCTGCCCTCACTCAAATTGCGAAAAAAAAATCTCAAAAGTGCGCCATCTTAAATCTTAAGCTTCTTTAAAATTGGTTGCGATTGTTTGCTATGCCATCCATTGGTCTGGTCCTTTTCAGGGGCTATGCAATTATTCAATTAAGTTAATCAGTAAGTTTATTTCAATACGTCTGTATCGCTTTAATTGATTGGAGAAGTTTTCATTTTATTATTATCCTGATCAAAATTTTAGAAACCGAGCTTACTATTGATAACGATGGCGATGATTATGATGATGGTGATGATGATTGATGATGATGATGATGATGATGATGATGATGATGATGTTGACGACGACGACAACGATGATGATGATAATGATGATGATGATGATGATGATGATGATGATGATGATGATGATGATGATGATGATGATGATATTGATGATGATGATGATGATGATGATGATGATGTTGATGATGATGATGATGATGATGATGATGATGATGATGATGAAGGGGCGCACAGCATAACATGGATGATCGAAATGATGCCATCGTCGATGATTGATAAATAGTTTCTTATCAACTTGAAGATCATAAAATAGTCACTGCTCTCTTTTGAAATAGTCTGTGGAATGTAGGCGTATCCCAGTTATTTTATCTCCAATTGATGTAACGCAACGTACAAACACAGTGTTCCAGTGATTTGTAAAAGATTAAATAGAAGTACCCCCGTTATGTCTTTGACACTATTTCTAGTCATTGTGTTGCATATTCCTTACAGAAGGATATATTCATAACCATCATTTGAAAGGGTTAAGATTTGTTTATAATTAATACTTAACATCATAGCCACCCGTTGAGCACGCATTCCTCTGTTATTGGTTATGGACCATTTCCTAATTCTTTTTCTTCCTTTTTCTTTTTTGATTCTTCTGTCATGAACCTCATTATTGGGATCCGCCAATTCGACTTATACATTTACTTCCAAAAGTAAGTTCCACTTCTCCAAATGGCTGTACAAGAACTCGGAGATCATTTCTTATCCAAGAAACATCAATTTCCTTTATAAAAAATACAGAACTGATATCATCGGAAAATAAATTGTTCGTGGACTAAATTCTTTACTTTTGCCTGTTTACTATTTAAATTATTCAGTCAGCCGACCCCAAATGAGGCAGGACAATAAACATTAAATCATGTATATAGTGCACAATATATGCAATTTACAGCATAATATATGTAATATATATATGTAATGTATATATAAACGATTTATTTAGTATTTAGTATTGACAAAGCGGTTTGAACAATGATAACCCCTCATTTCATGTATATACATACATACATACATACATACATACATACACACATACATACATACATACATACATACATACATACATACATACATACATACATACATACATACATACACACATAGATACATACATACATACATACATACATACATACATACATACATACACACACATAATACACACACACACATATATATATATATATATATATATATATATGTGTGTGTGTGTGTGTGTGTGTGTGTGTAAAGTTATCAGCAAAGCCGGAAGAAAACCAAGCTTGAATATTGAAGATGATATGATAATATAAGATTCTTATTTCATTTCTTGTCATTCGATCAGTTGTGTTTCTATCATTTTATTTTGGTTTATTTTCATGTAAATTCAAATTTGCTTCAATTGCTGTCGGGTACAAAACAGATTTCTGTATTGATTGAACAACGTTACGAAAATCATTGATTTTATAAACGCATCATTACTCATTCATCAACTTACTTTAATGTGAATTATATTACATGAAGGAATAGATTTCTATCACTCAACATTTTGATTGTTTCATTTGACGCATAAGACATTAGAATATTACAATGCAAGCGTACAATGAATGGAATTGGTTTTAAATACATTCTGTGAAAGAAAACAATGGGGTGCTTGTCAACATATTGTTCACCGTGGGAACTATTCATGGTAGCATTTAAATTGTGTTGGTAATCACGACAGGTAATTGTAAACCACTTTATAATGCAGTTTTATCTCATTATTCAAGTATTTTTGATATCTCCTTTTTTTAATGTTTGGTTGAAGACGTTTTGGAGGGAAATCAAATAATAGCCATTGAGTCTTCAAAATAAATTTCTCAAAAATCCAACTGTAGGACTGAAAATTTAAGGTAGATCCCATTAGCCTTAAAGACTTGAACTTTTATATAGCGCAATTTCCACTAAACGTGCTCACTTAACATGTAGGACGAGACATAGCGCCTGTTAGGCGATAGAACAGTTGTTTGGACAACGCTGTTAACGGCCAGGTACTCATTTTACACATCGCTCGCGGCTAAGTGGTATATTGGTATGACACTCGCCTTCGGATCGGAAGGTCTAGGCTTCGATTCCCGCTGTGAGCGGCGCATAGTTGAGTCCTTGGACACGGCTCTGATATCACATTCTCTCACCGTATTCGGGTGTAAAATGAGTACCTGGCCGTAAACAGCGTGATCTCTGTCGATAAACATATACTATTGACCAACAGGCGCCATGGCTTGTCTTCCATGTTTAAGTATGGCTGTTGGCTCGGGACCCCTTGTACACCTTTAGTGGATACTGCCCTATATAAATGCTCTGGTTTGTTTTGTTTTTTTTATTCAGCCATTCTACTATAAGTTTCGTATAGGTTTGTTAGTGAATTTTAAAAAAAAAGTTGGGTTTTTTTTTTTATATACCATGCTTTTAACCCCACCTCTTTCTCTGTTTGTGTTCAATAAATCTCTTAGTATGCCATATATATATATATATTATATATATATATATATATATATATATATATATATATATATATATATATATATATATATATATATATATCACCAAAACAATATAATTATATCCAAGATAGACCGCTGTATGCATTGTGGAGGAATGATGAACCAAATCAAAACAAGAGTTTCTCATTAAATGGAAGGGGGTGGCAGTGCGGGATATACAGCAATCGACAAAACATTATTGTCTAAAAGATCGGTGACGGGTTATTAGCTATTAGCCCTGTGATATGCATGTCTTGTTACCGGGTCCTTCTACTTCAATCGTGTTAACGCGATCTTTGCGTAAAGGATATTAACCTTTTAAAGCCTTCCACAGTTGTGCTGACACTTTGGTAGAGATACGTCTTATTCTCTCACTGATATTGATTTCGTCGTAGAGTTCGACTCGGCTTTGATATTGTAGTTAATATACTATAAGACTTCTTATCTTTTCGTGGAGCAGCAGCAACACTAAGTTGCTTTTATGCTTAGTTATTTTTATTGTTGATTTCGGTGCTGTGTGTAACGTTTTTGCGTGTAGCATTATGTTTTTCTTTATTATCAGTTCTAGTTTCCCAATACTGTGAAATTTAAGATTACTCTTAATGTATAATATTGGATTACAAAATTCGCATATGAAAAAAGGAGAATCTATTTAGAATAATCAAAGACTGATATTCAAACGTCCAGATTCTCACGATGTGATTTAGAATTCACTTGATTTTATAAATATCTATCGTATATTGTTGACATTTGAATTTAAAGATTCGTAGAAGATATTTGTTTGTTTATTTGTTTATCTTTTTATTCAAGCATAACATTTTTGTCACACAATTGTATTTCTTTAACAAAGTTTCAGAACAATCTCATTTCAGCATTCATATGAGTTATAGGCCCGTTCAGGCGCCTGCTGGCATTAATTTGAACACCTTTGTGCTATAAGATGTAATAAGGAATGCAATTGGTGTCATAAAATAAAGGGTATTTGATAAGCATCGATTTAACCCGTCAGGTCAAAGTATTTGTTCTATCATAAAGTTTTTAGTATTCATAGCCTTAAGTTCTTTGTAATTTGCGATACTTTTAGTAACAGCGAAGGTTACTACTAGCAAGTTTTACAATTATAACAAGACTATTTCTACCACATTAAGTAATGAGGATATGTGCTAGTTCTTGCTTGTAAATAAGATGACAAGCTAATGATACGTGCGTAACTAATAGAACTATCTGCATGTTGAATACATATAGTACCATTTATATGTTATTTGGCTGCCATTGTTATTCCATTTACGTTAACCTAAAGCTAAAAACTACGGTTATTGTTTCTAATCAAAACACAACCATTTTCCTGCCTTCAGTTTAATCCTTAAATCTATTGAGAAGTAATTAGCCATACTGGCTTACTGCTACTACTGCTACCCCAAGAAATCAAATATTGATTTAATTCTCGAATTTGTCCGGATCGTGTGAATCAAAGGACAAGCGCGTTCACAATAGGACTTATCTCGATTCCAACCCAACCCCCAAGCCTGTCCTCTCTTGGTTAATGATCAAGAACATTGTATGATATCAGTGAGGGGATTTTTTATACTAGAGGACCACTTATAGCCACCATTACCGTTTACCTTTTAGAGCTACCGAATAATATTAAAGATAGATAGATTGGAAATGGGGGTGGGGGGGGGGGGTCGGAAGAAAGATAAGTAGATAGATAAATTTCAATTGATTTTCGTAGCCTCTGTCATTTCAGAAACAATAAATTGTCATAAATCATTTCAGTTATTTGAAAAAGAAAACTACTTTGGTTCGCTAGATTTGTTGAGTTTTAGATATGTGACCCATCGCCTCAATCTTTTATTATATCGGGATGAATCAAGTGTATAAAAGTGAATTTTACCAGTTAATTTCCGTACTCTATAAGAACTTGCATTAAAAAATTTGGCCAGAAATCTCGACTTCCAAATATCGATCGATTTAAATGACCCTCATCTTGGCTATAACTCCCAAATTTAGAACTTCGCGAAGTCTCAGGTTTGAGAGTTTTTGCCAAGATGGAGGTCATTTAAATCGATATTTGGAGGAAGAGTTTTCTGACCAATTTTTAAAATACGAGTTTTTCCAGGGTCCGGCAATGAACAGGTTAAAGAATGGTCAGAAATATGAAATTTTACTTATCGCGATTTTTAATCAGAAGTTATATTCGATTTTTCATCTCAATAAAACAAAAAACTTGACCAAGGTTTCTCATTTTTCACTATAAAAATTGTGATGAGATATCCTTCATATATAACAGGCATTTATTTTTATTTATGTGCATCCTTTATGGTGACGCACGGAGGTCTTAACGTTATGAAGGCCCCAGGGTATCTTTAGGACGTTCGCATGTTTTCGAATCACGCTGAAATGAACATAATCGACCCTCATTCATGGAGTAGCCATCTAGACTTTGTCTTTCAAACGAAAAGAAGGATTCTCTGATAAGTTATGAAGTCATGAAGGGTGCTTATATTGACAACGATTGGGTGGGAACCGGTATTGGCCTGGGCCTACTTCTGTGCTGGATCTTGCTGAACAGGTTGGTAGATTGCCCGTTTATATCACAAGTATTATCGGTTGTATTTTTCTTTCTCAAGAGAAGTTTAAATTATACGGTTATGTTGTCTTGTGGTATGACACTCGCTTTCGGATCGGAAGGTCCTGAGTTCGAGTCTCGCTCGGCACATAGTTGAGTCCTTGGAAAAGATTCTTTACTCACACTCTCTCACCATACTCAGGTGTAAAATGAGTACCTGGCCGTCTCTGTCGGAAAAATTGTAATATCGCCTAACATGCCTCATGTTTCGTTCTAAATTTTACGTTTTGTTGTTGGTCAGGGACCCTTTTTAAAGCGCTTTGAGCGCATCTAGTGGATATTGCACTATATAAAAGCTCAAGTTTTTTGTTTGTTTTGTTTTTTTAATCTCTAAACTCCGTAAATTACAAAAAAAAAACAAGGCATTCACATTCGTCATTGACGTAATAAATACATTTCCCTAAAAACCGTTAATTTTTTTATAGTGATTAAGTATACATTAGCCCTAATAGTAACTTAATGCTTATAACTACTCGTTAATATTTTCCTCTTAAAGATCAAACTTCAGTAACGACTTTTCCTATTTTTTAAAAACTCACCTGGGTTGAAACATACTCACCTCTTACATTCATGTCTGTGTGCATACAGAGATGCTGACCTCTATAAAAATAACAACAATGTTGCTTTAATTCTATTTGATTTTATGCGAAGTTTGAACAAGATATGTGTGTGTGTGTGTGTGTGTGTGTGTGTGTGTGTGTGTGTGTGTGACTGATGTGGTGATTCTGTAGTCGAATGAATGAACTTGTGTGATACCAACAAAAAAAAAACATTGTAAAGCGCCTCTGAGCACTATTTGTGGAAACCGGCGCTATATCAGAGAATAATAATAATAATAATAATAATATTAATAATAATAATAATAATAATAATAATAATAATAATAATAATAATAGTAATAATAATGATAATGATAATAATAGTAGAGAGCGATGGGGGCTTCCCGAAGCCTGGGATTCATCTCTACTTGTCCCACCCAGAGCTTTCCCATTTTGACCTTTTCTTTAATTTAGTATCTAATTACAAAACAGTCTGGAGATGAATCTGGTAACTACAAAACGCATCGTCAGTTTTATGATTGAGCATTTGTCCACTAAATTTTTTGTTTTAAAAAGATAATGATAAAACAAAGAATTATTCTAGACAAAAACGCGTGTTCTCTGCAATCAGGGTACATCTATTAAATACACTTATGACGTTTCGGTTAACTTTTGGTAAACGGATGATCACAAGCACGGTACTTTAGTCAGATTCAAATTAGACCCAGATGTTCAATCAAAAATCAACAACAGCTTTCCTAAATAAAAGATCGGAGAAATATCTAGTCGTACTTTATTCATTTCAGTCACTGTCCAAAGAGGAGATACTGGGTAATGTTTTAACTGACGAGTGCTGTGGTATTTGACATGTTATGACTTGTGGTTCTTAATTTTTTTCTTATTATTATCTTATTTTATTAATAGCTCAACATTTGTGCTTCGGTTGCGTATGATAAACGATCGATTAAAAATCAATAACATTTTTGAATTCTTGGAATTGTATTTGATTTATAAATTTAAAGGCATATAAGATATTTTTTGGTAATGGCGAGACACAGATCGTGATGATATGGATCCTGTTTGCATTATCATTATCAATAATGAATTGCTTGAATCTTTTGATTATTATCATGTGCAGTAAAAAAAAAGTCGTATTTTATAACTTCAAGGCTCACGGAACCAGTTTATTATTGTTGTCTTAGCGTTAAACGAACAGTAGCAATTGTTTGCTATCTTTTGGGTAGGACTCTAGTTTATTGCAAAGTACTTGCCGCCGGATCTACAAGACTGCAATCGAGATAGATACCAATCCCGTTACTGTTCTAACTGAGAGTTATCAGGACACCCCACATTGTTATCGGAATTTGTCAAAATAAACGGTTATAATATTTTAAAGGTTGTCTACTATAGGTAGCTGCTTATCTTGATCTTGATTTTAAACTTAATATAGAGTATATAGCATTCGTAGTGTCACCGATCGTGCAGTGATATCAACTGTGACAACATTTAGAGGGGTTTTTTCTTTCCATTGAAGAAATTCATCGACGTGTGCTACTGAAAATTCTATATCTTTGCAACGACCTTGACTAAAAGTTTTGTATTTTAAAAAGTTGCAATCATTCACGCTCTAATAATTATATATATATATATATATATATATATATATATATATATATATATATATATATATACATATATATATATATATATATATATATATATATATATATATATATATATATATATAGGAGCTCACTTAGAATTTCACCTCAACCAAACTAATTTATTGTTAAGTGCACACATTTTCAGGAACATACTTAGAAAACATTAATTTGACGATTGTTTAATAGACACCGCAAATTTCCCATATCGAAGATTTTGACATAATTCTCAAATTTTGAAGTGATCTGTCGATATCACGTTTTGCTTTATGACTGCGTAGCATTTTTTTTTTTCTTTGATCCAATTCATTTTCTCATGTCTTGAATAGTGATTCGATCCAATGCATTTCGAATTGCCTTTTTTTAAACTCTGCTTCCATGTAAATCGTTTTGGGATCCTTTTTTTAAAATGTAAAGCGCCGCAGAGTACGATTAACGCGGATGTTTAGGCGCTATACAAATTCATTATTTATTCATCATTAGCCAAAAAGCTGCAGTCTATTGGATTCAAGTCAGTACTCACTGGAGGCTATTCATCTTTAGAAATAAATCAAATGTCATTTTCTCTTTAAAATGAGACAGGATAATATTACTCGTGTGGGAAGTTGCCACCGTCTTTTTGAAAAAGAAATGACCGATCGCGATAAAGTGATACAAATTCTGGAATAAGTTTTTCTTCTAACAATGTTACATACGTTTGCGGGCTTATTTTTGTGGTTGACGTGTCAATGAAATGTAATTTTGTCCTTCCCCGCCAACTTACTTCAGGAGACTTAAATATTTTTTAATGGAAAACATGTTGCTATCATAGTAAAGTTTTTCCAGTAAAATATCTGATTTTGTTAGATCGTAGACATCATCATTAGCCTATGTAGGTTTCTAGCGAAAGTTAAAAACAAGAATCAAGTTTTGAAACTTTCGATATGATAATTTTTTAACGACTTTGGTATAACCGGCATAGTTTCTTAACTAATAAACGATTTATGATTAAACTTGACAAGTAGTAAATTAAGGTTTTGTTCTTGTTGCTTGAAAAATGTCGAATATTTCTGATATCTACTTTATAGTTAGACAGCGTCATGCTTTTTTCCGGAGTATTTTTTCGCTTATTTATCACCTGTTTCACCAGTTATATTTATTTATTTATTTGTTTGTTTGTTAAAGCCAGTACACTCAACTCTCCATGAATTGTTTTGGTATGGTTGTTTATCAAGACTAGTTTGACGAATTTACTTTTAAGTATTAAAACTTTTTAGTCCACGCCGTTTCACTCATTTTAGGTTACATTCATCTACTAAGAACTTAACTGAAAATAGCCGCGAATAAAACAGGTCACAAGACAAAATCCCGGTTTCACCGAAGGAATTCGAACATAGCTTCCGATATAGTACCTAGCGTCTCACTATTTATTATAGTCTCGACTTTGACAATTTTGTATCTACCGTTTTAACTTCGTGACTTTAATTCAGCTCCGAAGGGTTCATAATACCATTCAGTTATTTATAAATCCATTTTTTCATTTTTAAAATTATTATTTTTAGGCTGTCGGGAAACCAGTCCCAGAATAGCGCATCACGCAAGAATAAACGACGGACATCAAAACACGGGACTGGCAACAACCAATCTGATTCCGAAGAGGGAGACCAGTTTTCTGAAGACTCTTTGGCTTCAGGTAAAGATTTAGTCTTAAATGTATCTTATACTCCTCGACGATTCGGTCATTCTCTAGTGTCCCAAAAATCCGTGGATTTAATTTTAGCTTTATAATTAAAGCCTGAAAATATTATGTCAAAGCTAAAATAAAATGTTATTTGAAAGGCACATTTTTCAGCCAAGATGGATATGGAAAACTTAATCGGCTGAAAATACTTAAGAGTCAAGGTTTGATTATCCAGATAAAATAAAAACTACTCCTCTATTTCAAGAGCAGCGCCGATGAAGCAGTGATTTGAAGCCAACTTACTGACCTGGAACTCGTTGATCTGCCTCTACAAGCTTGACGTGACAGAACCCCCCCCCCCCCTTCCTCCCTTCCGCTTACCGTTTATCTCCTCCTTAATAGCCTCCTTCCTGTCCTTCCTCTTTTCTCTCTTCTTGTGGTAGTAATGGTGATGATGATGTTGATGATAATGGTGATGATGATGATCATGATAATGGTGATGATGATGATCATGATGATCATGATGATGATGATGATGATGATAATGATGATGATGGTGATCATGATGATGGTGATGATGATGATGATGATGATGATGATTATTATTATTATTATTATTATTATTATTATTATTATTATTATTATTATTATTATTATTATTATTATTATTGTTATTGTTATCATTATTATTTATTATTATTATTATTATTATTATTATTATTATTATTATTACTACTGTAACTGTATTACCATTATTTAAATGATGCTGGTGAAAGTGATGATTATAATGAATATACTTATCACCTATATCCTCACCATTTTGTTCACGCCGCGAACGACTAACAAACATTATTTTATTGTTTTGTTTTTCTTTTTTAGGAAATGCTTCCTCTCATCCTTCATCTCGACCGAGCTCGGGGTCTCGTAAACGCAGGAGACCAACCCCAAAATCACTACCTGAAGGCTTAGTTAAAAGAAGATTGAGCGGGCAACAGCAACATATCCTTAGCTCAGAGGAGTATGTAACGTCAGAAAATGATGGCAGTATATACTCAGAGGAGTCTTTGACAGGTAGTAAGCACAACTCAAGGAGAGGGACTCTGCAGGACGTAATCAGGGGTATAGAGAAATCCATAAATAAAGAAAACATAAATGTTGATGAGGAATTAAGTCCTTCTATACGCCAAGCCTCCGAGAAAGAAGTGTTCTCTTCGTCTGTAGATGGGTGTCCTTCATCTTCTGTAGATTTGGATCAATATGCTGGCAAAATTAACTCTAGACAAAGGAGTTTGATGGAGGGTAGTATTATTCCACAAATTCCTGACATGGATGAATTACGTCGATTAAAGGGTGCAAATTTTTCCGAGTCTGATCAGGGAAGACTCAGCACTGGTCAGATGGATAAAAGTGGCAATATGCAAATAGATGATGTTGATGGACAACAGTGTCCTCCTTCAGACATTCCTGCATCTGATGAGATCGTTGGAAGAGTCTGGAATCTTTCCATTCGCCCGCCTGAACTTTGGAATAATGCTTCATACCTTCCCCTCAATGAAGATGGCTCGTCGGGCAATGGTGAAGACGATAGTTATAGGGTTGATGACCTTGGTCTGGAGAATAAAATTAATAAGAAGGCTGATCGTTTAAAAAAATCACAGCAAGAAATGCTGACAAATTTGCACATAGAGTACGGATTGCTCGATGACGACGACGAGAATGGGAGGAAAGACGATTTTGAGATTGATGATGATGTTAAAGAGATAGTCGAGGAATCATTTTTGAAATGCTCAAATGCTCCTATAGTATTGGCGGCGAGGCATTTTGACTCATCTCCTCGTATTAATAGTTCAAAGAGATTTAAACCTGATGAAAATGTGCATGTTGTAACTGGTTCAAACGTTAAGGAAGATTCCGATTCAAATGAAATGCCTCATAAGACTGCAAAGAGAACAGATGAATTTAAAGACCACACGATAAATAGCAAATCTGACGATAACGCCTCAGAAATACAGATTGACTCAAATAAAGCATTCCAATCTTCATCAGCACCTCGGATTCGTACGGATTCTGGTTTGTCTGGGTATAATCCTGATGTGTCCCAGGACTACATGAATGCTTCGTGGTCATCAAGTCTTAGTGCATTCTCTCCAGCCATCACGGCGTCCTCTGGGCACTACTCACTCATCTCAGATGACCAAGACACGGCCATGGCTCAGGATTCCATGGAGGATATTTATTACAGTCCAAATCAAACTTTGAATGCCAGTTCGATGTCGTCTTTCGAATACAAAACACCACACCAGTCCCCAAGACAATGGGAAAGCAGATTATCACCAGTGTATTCCCCAAGGCTTCCTGAAAACAGCTCTAGCCAAAACAAATCTAAGAACAGAACATCAGGGGAAGGTGAAAACATGGATATGAGTGATGGTCAGTCATCTTCCTTCATTATCAACAATGATACGGTTAGACAAGCATTAAAGAAAGAGGTAAAAAAGACAATCGCTCGTATCCAACGACATGTTAGAAGTTTGAGTGATTCTGCCATTAGTTCTGACTTCACTGAATCAGAGTCTGCAGCTGTGTCCCCAAGGTGCAGCTTCTTTAAAGGTGGGTTCTCCGGACATGCTTTGCCTAGTGACCTGAACAATTTGTTTGTAGCTCACGCTGAACAGATTGTTTCCCCCTTGCAAAAAACAGGTTTGTTGTCTCAGTCATCCAAAGATAAAATTGGAGAAAAAAACATACATCAAGATGATGATCACTCCTCCAGTGTCGATGGTCCGCTATATAATGTGTCATCGAAACTGAAAGAGGAAGATGGTGATTTTAATGGGAAGTCATACGCTCCTTTTTCTGAGGAAACTGTTAAGAAATTAAGTCAAGATAAATCATGTGATAGACCCATCAAAGATATCGAAGTAAACATGAAAACTTTTGTTGATGAGGTTGGTGAACTTCGAGATCTTACGCCTGAGGAACAGAATGAATTAATTAGGCAAATACAAGACAGTATTGATTCTTCTTTTGAAATCCTTCCACTTCCAACACCGAATGGTAGATTTCCTGAGAGGCTAATTGATGCCATTCTTGCCATCAGACAATACTCCTCTTTTCTTAGACCTTTTCATAGACTTAAGAGAAAAAGAATGTTGGGTAGATTGTCACAATCTTTAGATGATCTCCACGAGCTGAAATTGGATTCTGAAATCAAAGATTTAGAAGAAAGTATCTCTCAGAGAGCAGATTTTATTCTGAATAATTATGATTTTCAAAATCAAACACAGTCAAAAGAAGACGAATTATTCAGTGTTTCTGAAAATCTGGACACAAACTTGTTTCATTCAACACCAGAGGGTATTTTAAGAGCTGGATTGCAAAGGCATTCTTGTTCATCACAGAGAAATCAAAGGAACACGGAAGACATACAAAGCTCCCAATTAAATAGGCATGAAGCAATGGATAGTGCAAAATTGTGTCTCACAGAAGCCTCTGTTGATAAAAGAGACTTCAAGTCTCCAGATAGAAATAAGGTTGCCTTTGATAAATCTGCAGAAGAGCAAATCAGAAAGCTTCTTATTGCACGTTCACAATTGTCAGCCAAGCACAGCCTTGAAGATTTGCGATTGTCCGGTCCAAAATCAATGCTAAACAAAAAACGAATAAACTACTGCCAGTTGAGAATGATGAGACAAAAATGTGCATCCGAGTCAGATATACCTAAAAAGCTTAAAACGCTGGATCGGAGGCTGAAAGAAGAAGTATTAAAATCGAACAAATCAATCAAGTCAGTTAACTGTGCCGATGATATCAGAAAATACTTGGACAACACAAATGAGTCAGATGATAGCATCTGTTTTGTGTTTTTGGATAATCATCAAAGCTCATATGTCAGTCCGAGGATGTATCAGGACACTGGTTATTATGACCTCCACCTTCCCCTGCATAGCAGATCCGCAGATAGCATATATACAAATAGTGACTGTGATTCATACATGCCTCTTCCGTATAATGCGTACAAAGATTATATGCCTCCATTATTTGACAGAGCAGCCTCTCTCAACGACCTTTCGCATCAAAGAGCGCAAAAATCTCAATGGGAATTAGTATCAAAGTTTACGTCCGCAGAATTAATGAATTCTGATGCCGTAGATGCTGATGACCCATCGGAGCAAATATTTCCTCCAAAGCTCACTGAAGGAGAAGATGAAGAACTTGATGATGAACAGTCAACAAACAATAATGAACTTCGACCACCGTTGGCGATACATCGTAATTCATCAAGTGCGTCTTTGGCATCACAGATTTCAAGTGTAGGATTTCAATACAGAAAGCCGTCGTATCCGAGATATTTTCAAGGATTTGAAGAAGATGCAAAAAGCCAGTTGGTGCACTATATACAAGAGCACGTTTTTGACTATAGCATGTTATCTCCAAGAGGCAGTGAGTCGTCCGAATATTCCAGTGACAGCTATTTTAAAGGGGAAGTTGAATCAGGAATGCCATATTTCAAGGAATTTAAACCAGGGCTGCAGCCAATGCAGTCTGAAATCAGTTGTCAAACTGATCATGCAATTGCTTCATCTTCCATAGGAACTGATACATCACTTAGCCCTGTAGATATCCAAAGAATGTATCCAAATTATTTCACCAAGGATACAAGCATGTTGTCTGATGACCAGGGTCTCTCAATTTCTCCATCTAATGTATTTGACCCCTCTGTGGCTACCCAAAACTGGCAACAAGTTTCAGACATGATGAAAGAAACGACAAGTATGTTGCAAAATATTCAAACCGGGCAACCCTTCATATCACCAGTTGATTTAGACAGTTCAGATGACAGTGAAACAGTCACAGTTAACGGTCAACCACTTAGCAGTCGGGGGGTTTCCCCGCGAAAGAGAAAGCATAAACAAGGGGAGAGTGTCAGTACACAGACTGAAAACGAAATAGTTGGCTTGAACAATTTTGCAAGCGAGTTAAAAGATCCTGGTCTGAGGTTTGACTCGGGAAGTGTTAAGCTTTCCCCAGAACTTCAAAAAAGGGTTCTTGAAGAATACTTGCAGTCCCAAAAGGAAAACTCATCTAGTCAAATAAGTGTTACAGGAGACAACCTAGAATGTTCTCAGCTGGTAACAAAGAACTTTGCTCAGTCTGAGGAAGCATCGATTCCACTTGAAAAGAATGATGAAAGTGTGATTTTTTCCGAAAAAGTGGATGACGTCGATGCACGTCCTATTGATCCTAGATTGATCCACTTATCAGATTATCATAAGCTGTCAACCAGTAGAATGATAGCTAATGTAGCTGTGGAAGCAATAGAAAAATCTGATGTCGGAGTTCAGGCAGAATCTGTTGATATTAGATCCGGTACAAGCACCTTAATAGTTAAGGATGACATGACACAAACAGGATGTTCTCTAGAAAACGTATCATCTGAAGCCGTTCAAACGGACGACTATTTAAGAGACAAAAAAGATGAAGATTCCGGGCTCGATGAAAATAGAAGTCGTGGTACGCAAACCCCAAGGATGGATGTTTCTCTTTTATCATCTGGTGTACAGACACCAGACTTTAAATTTGAAACTTCGGAACAACTTCAAATATCCAATCAATCTGTGTGTGAATCAGATGGACGTGATGTTACTCGTGAATTTACCAAAAGTGCTCATGAGAATCAAAAAGAGAATGACTTTGAAGAAAAGAATTTGAAAGAAGTTTATTTTGATGAGTCTATGAATCGACAAAGACTTGAACAAAATGAAATGTCTTCTGCATTAGAGAGTTACGACTTTTTTATTTCTGAAAATGTAGCCACTGGTACTTCTCCTAAAACCGTGTTTGAATCAATAGAAACTAATTATATTGCCACTGGTAATTCAACTCCATCTACATCTCAAACAAGTCCAAATATGCATGGTAGAACAGGTGGAGAGCTCATGGTTGTAAGTAATGAGAGCATCAACAGCAGATTGTCTCAGCCCTCCAAAAACACGGATACAGGCATGTCTACAAAAGAAGCTGTCGAATTTGGCTCGGATGTGGATAGCGAGATGCTTCATGTTGATCAAGCTAAACTTCTAGATTCAAGAGACGAGGAGTGCAGCAACGTTAGCAATTCACATAATCAATCGCATACAGAGATACGTGTTTCGGATTCACGAAACTCTCCAAAAGGGGACATAAACAGGCACGGCGGACACATCATAACAAATGAAGAGATGGCAAAAACCAATCGAAAACATATAAAGAATATTGGAGACGATAAAACTATTGACCAAAATGTCCTATTCTCAATAAGTGATAGTTCCGAGGAAGAGACTATTATTACGGAGACGATGGAGATCCCATTGCCAACACTTAGAGGAATTATGGACCAACATGGTGTTGGGGACGACATTCGTTTGTCAGGAAGTGTTGATAAAGATGATACAAGAGAAAAAGGAAGTTTGAGCCATGAGGTAAAGTATTCCAATAATGAGCAGACAATCAGCAATTCCCATGATGCGAATAGATTTGGTCAAGGGAAAAACTATTTGGAAGAAGAAATGCAACGGGTTGCTTGCAGTAATAACAGTATATCAAACTTTTTAAGGGGAAATGAAACAATGCAACAAGACAATAAGGAAATACCAGAGGAGATTGTTGGAGCAATCACGGGTCCAGAGCTCTTAAACGAGGATGTTGATATGATTTTTGTAGACAATGAGAATATTGCAGAGGATGCTGATGTTAAAGTAAATTATAAAAAGTTTGATATTATTGATAAATATGAAAATAAAGTGCCAGCAAGAAATTTAAGAGAGAGAATGTTAATGAGTGAAGAATACGAGAAAACCATGATAAATGAGCAAGATGATATTTGTGATGGGGGTAAAATTACTGATGGAACTGGCGACAGTAAGAAGTATTCAGTTGTTGATGTTAATGAGGAACGACAAAAACAGCTAGTTGACGAGATTAAATCATCTGAAGTTAACTGTGATAAATTAAACGATCCGGAAGCCTCCTCTATAAAGGGAACCAAAGACGTAAGCATGCCGGTTACACAAATGAATGCATGTCATGACGTGCCTGTGGATAGTTGCGATGGAAACCAAATTCCAAGAAATGATTCGGACAAACATAGAATATCCCATTGTGATGGAAGAAAAGAGGAGATACTTGATCACACTCTCAACATCTCCTTAAGTGCTCATCTAGATAACAGTGATGAATACAACACCTCTGGAGAGAGTTATCATAGTTGTAAAGACAATCTGACTACTTTAGAAAAACATGCATTTTCTTCTGATGAGCAGATCTTGTCTAAAGACCAGAATTATATGGTTGGTGAAGAACAAAAACAACTGTTGACAGAAGAGATACAGTCTGAGACTGAATTTGTAAAATGTTCGGGATGTGGCGAAGACAGTAATGCTGATGAAACATATCATTTCCATTCACCTAAAAATAAAGAAAACTGTGTTATTGAAAAGACAATACAACAGGCCTCTGAGAATGTTGGAGACATATTTTCAAAAAATAAGCAGTCAGGCTCTGATGAAGAATTTCTGTCAGTAGAACCCATTGTGTCTTCTGATAGAAATACAACTTCAAATGATCGCATTGATTTACAGGCGGGCGCATCTGAGCGACATTTGGAAAGTGGAAAAGAAAAGCAAACGTTAAACAATTATACTGGAGGGTTTGTAGAAGAAAGTACAGGTACACGAACTGTGCAGCCAATTGATCAAAACGTTGCATCTACTCAAATGCCGGTTGATGAAGAGTGTGTAAAGATTTCGAATAAAGTTGCATATCAAGAAATGCCTTTACTTGATAAGGAAACTGTAGAACTAAAAGAATCAACATTACCAAAGAAATTTTCATATAAGACCCAGTTAACAGACAACCAAGACGAAAAATCCGCTCAAAAGAACAATCTTAATGCACCACAGACTCGTACATCCGATGGACAAAGGAAAGATAGTCATGATAGGATGTTATCGCCTACAGACGTTTTGAAATCCATGGATTCGTTACAAGCTATAGAATATTCACATTTAAGTTCTCCATATGATGTCCATACAAACAAAGCTAAATCAAATCCAAGCTCAAATCCAGAAACTGCATCAGTAGAGACGAATAAACTTAATTCCTCTGCCAATTCAACTAGTACTGATCAAATGCCATGCGCTACCAACTTAGAGCCATACTCAACAAGTGCATCATTACTCCACAGACCCAACTTGAATGAGAGAGTTTCAGGAATATTCAGTGAAGATAACTACCAACAGAATATTTCTGATGAAGAAATACAAACAGAAGAAATACATCAACTTCCATCCAACATCAGACAACCCTCCAATGCCTCTTCTCTGCAGTCAAATGATCTCAGTCACCAACAATGCACGAACACGGATGAGGAAAAGTTATTTATGAAAGAAAAAGATGGCCTTACTCTCCCAAAAGATGCAGCATTGAATAGGACTGACGGGCGGTCGAATATTAATATGAATAATCCAACACAAGTATCGTGTAAAGTAAGACATGAGCTATTGGAGGCATACAAAAACAGCGATTCTAATGCAACTAGAGATAATGAAACAGATTATGAAAAGGACTGGTCGCCTGAAATGGAAATGGATAGTGCTGAGGATAAATTCGTGCGAAAGTCAAGCAGTAGCTCTGAAGAAGAAATGAACATTGTTGAAGTTTTCCAGGTGCCTCTAGATCTCGTATACAAATCAAACTATTTTGACAATGATCAACAAAGTCCACCACAAGCTACATTTCCTAATGGTGAACAGAGTACACAATCTAAAATGGTAACGTCTAATGACCAAGCTAAACGTAAGAATCTGAGAAATGTGACAATTTCCGTAGATGAACAACAATCTAGAAGCCAAGAAAATGCCATTCCAACAGGTAACAGAGACAACCACGACAGCAATAATAATTCTGCAAGATTCCCTTTCATTCACTCGAATGGAAAAGATTGCGATGCTGTTAGAAAAATGCCAATATCAGATGACCATGCGAATTCCCGATTAAGCACTATGCACCCATCGAATATTCTGCATCACGGTAAACAAACAGAACAAGAAGCCAATTGTCGCATTAAAAATAGTGGAAAAGAAATCCCTGTCATGAATTTGCCAGATGTACATGATGTATCAATGGAAGATTCAACAACCCTGATGAGTACTCAAGCAAGCCCAATTTTACAGCTTTCCGAAGAGAAAAATATGTCCCATGAAGTTGAGAAAGATCTTGAAGATTCGGGACATTATGCACATGTTGGTGTTGGCAATCGCTTGGTATGTAATGACAACGTATCTACTCCTGAAGTACCCTCTTTGCATAGCTTTAGAGATTGGGATTCTAGTATTGATTCTCAAAGTTATAGTAAAGATCATCTGCAATCCTTAATGCCTCAGAGAAAGGAAATTACAAGAGTCAATAAGACTATTTATCAAAATGAAGCAGCAGATGCCGATGATCGCAAAACAGAGGAGACCTCAGCGAAAAGCCAACAAAGACCACAGACAAATTACCAAGTTAATTCTGATACAAATAATGACTCCACATTATATGACAATCAGCGGGAAGAAATAGAACATTATGGGGAGGCTTCTGGCACGACACAGAAAGATGATTGTGATTCCAATGATGGACGGAATTCACAGAAAAATGCTCAAAAGGATAAGAAGCATAAAAAATCAGATAAAATGAGTAGAAGCAGTGACGACCTCTTGAGGGAAAGCATACTGTCCCGACGCATGCCAAGATCTGAAGAGGTTGCAAATGAGTGGCAGCTTGGAGATTACGCATTTAATATGGTAGAAAGAAGAATGTACCCTAGTATTGACCGAGAAAAAGAGTTTGATGAACGACCCAAGCCGAGATCTCCATCTTCTCCAAGGGGCAGGAGATCGACGAGGAATAGAGGTAGTCATAGAAGAAGGATATACAGTTGGAATTCTGGAAGTGTTAGCAGTTTGCCCGATCTTTTAGGAGAAAGTGTGGGCGGATCAGCAACAAATGATAACACAAGAGATTTATCCCTGCCACTGTCTTCAGCACTCAGTATTCAGAGTTTGCCGTCTTTCTATAGAAGCACTCCTTTGCAGAGTCCAAGAGATTATGTTCCTCAGACAGACCATAGTAGTCCATTGAGCAGTCCAATAGGGTTCACCCCTCAAAGAATGCATTCTACCCCCATCTCGCATTCTTATCTGGAAGATAGCTTAGACATAAAATCAAGCAAGATAGGAGATTCACAAGCTCCTTATATTGAAAGTCGTCATCGGGATACGAGAGGTGAAAATGCAACCGCCCATGCACAACAGCGCTTACCTTCATATGATGACATTTCAGATCTTCATCATTCTAGGGAAGAACTCATGCTTATTAAAGAGAACTTCATTTCGCCGTCTCAAGAAGCCCCGAGTCCAAATGCATCTTCTGTATTACTGAAGTCTGAAGATGATTTAACATCTACCCTAGATACATCTAGTGGATCTGCAGACTCCAATTCAAGAGACAAAAGCAAAAGAAAGAACAGAATTAAATACCAGACGACACTGGAGGTACCATTGAAGATGCAAACTTTCGATCATAGAGATGAAACAGTTTGTTCTCTCAATTCGTCGCCTACTGAAGGGAGGCATCCGACGTTAAGAAATTCTCGTGAAAATACAGAAGAACAAGTTTTAGACGTCACTGCTACTCAGGAATTCTCACAAAATGTATCAATTCCAAAACATTCATCACCTAGCCGCCAAATTTGCCTTGAGATGCCCGCGCAAAGGTATTCACAAGAAATGGTTATGCAACCTTCACTACATCGATTTCCAATTGTTCAATCTTCATCAATTATCTCTTCGTATCAAGCTGAACAGCATTCATCCGAAATAACTATTGAACCATCCTCCGATCAAGAAAAAGTACATTCCAAGGAGCCGCAGGGGTCTTCTATTCTTAGTGCTCACGCTGTACCAAGTGACATAGGAATTGTGTCAATCGATCCTACAACTTCATCTGAAATATCCAATTATGTGGCTCAACAGAATTTACTCACACAGCAAATAACTAGTGACGAGAGACAACTTGATCCAGACAGAAAAAGTCAATGTTCAACCTCTTCTGATGAGGAGGTGGTAATTATTGATGAAACATTTGAAATACCCTTGGTCGAAAATTTAAGCATACAAAACTATGAAAATGACTCCAGCACAGATACCGAGTTATTAGCTGCCAAGGGAGTAGATGATGGCAATGTTGGAATGGGGATGGGTGTTATCGTGAAAGAAGACGAGGAGACCGCTCCAAAAGCATTTGATTCAGACATGCAAGTTTCATACTTGCTTTCGCAAGAAGAAACTAAAGGACATATGTTTGAGGATGAACCAGATGCCTCTATCAGAAGACCGTATCCTTACCAACCAAAGGAATTATCAACAGGAGCAATACCTAAAAAACTCCTACCCGATGACTTTGGACCTTTAAGGTCAAATGAGCCATCCTTCGCTCAAAGAAGTCGTGATCGTTCATCGCATTCTGAAAACATAGAGCTGCTTGGCCTAGAGGGTATAATCTATGATAGCGGTGTATACAGTGACAGAAGTACAGGGCAGGATGGACATATTAGCCTTGAGGGAATAGATGAAGATCCACAGAATCGAATTGAACATGAATTCGACCTTACGCCTCGAACATTATTACCTAATAGTCATCAGAATCCTGAATATTTACAACACGAACTGGAAACGCCTGTCAATTATGACATACCTCATACACCAGTAACCAGACACGAAAATATGACTGACACACAAAACTTTTCAAGTCTTTTTGACGCAACATCGTTTTCTGGCAGTTCTCCACCCATACACGCGGAAGCAGATAATGACCACTTGATCTCAGAAGAGGCAACACCAAGGGCAGAATCTGATGTCATTATGGACCACAGTCTTTTAAATTCACAGAATGTTACAAATAGGATTGGTGTCTTAGAAAACGTTTCACTTCAAAACAACCAGAGCCAAGACCAACTTGGAAATGCTACAAGGACTGACCATACCTCGACAGAAGATCATAGATATTTGTTAAGAGGTAGACCTGAGTACCGGGCAATTGAAATGCATGAGGTTGTTGAAGAAAAACCTGATGAATCAATGACTGAGACAACAACTGATGATGATATGTATCTTCTTACAGCAGATGAAATAATAGAGAGTATGCAAGAAAATAGATCAAGCGAAACGTCTGAAATTCGGGAGGAAATGTCACAAGATGAGAAAGGTGATCTGTCCATGAAAGGAAACAATAAAAATCAAGAGTATACATTGGAGGACACTAATAATCAGCCATTACAGATTCCTTCCAGAAGTAGAGCTCAATATGTTTCTTTTGAAATGCAAGAGACTGTTGAGGAACACCCAAGTGAACAAAAATTTGATGAAATACATGAAAGAAAAATTAATAATGACCCAATTATCGAGGACAATCTCCCATCAAGTACAATTCAACAACTGTCTGCTTATTCACTGAGAAGTAAACCTGAATCCAGCATAAGTCAGCACAAGAATGTAGGAGAGGGGCTTGATTCAGAAGAATCCTGGACGAGTGAAGATCAGGACAGTAAATCAAATGATAATGATGATCAATCATTCCAAATTCCTCTGAGAAGTAGAGCAGATTATGTATCCTTTGAAATGCAAGAGAAGATTGAAGAAAGGATTAATGATGACTCAACAACTAGTGAATCAAATAAAAAGAATGAAGAAGAACAAGTACTCTCATCTGATGAAATTGTTCAGCGAATGTCTTTTTCTTCTTTGAGAAGTAAGCCTTTGAATACTGCAATGAAAATGCATGAAACTACGGAGGAAATTCCACTAGAAGAAAGAGATTGTCAGTCAAATTTAGAAAAAAGAATTGATCAAGAGGATAAATCGGACAACAATGATCATCCGCCATTTCAAATTCCTTTAAGAAGTAGAGCAGAATACATTTCCCGTGAGATTAAAGAGAATATTGAAAAACAGCAACTTGAACCAAAACTTGACGAGAAGAATAAATTGAATGAAGATAGCAATAAATGCTCATCAGATGAAGAACTGAAACAGAGACACAAATTATTGAAATCTCAAAATAATGATGAGGGCATACCGCAAGATAAGAGAGGTGATCCTTCAAAATCAGGACAGAGCAAAGATAGAAAGTTTGAGTTGGATAACAATGATCGTCAACCGCTCAGGATCCCTCTTAGAAGTAGAGCAGAATATGTATCCTTTGAAATGCAAGAAAATATTGAAGAAAGATCACGTTTACTAACAGACGGTGAAATCAATGCAGAGAATGAAGCCATTCCTGTGCTGTCATCGGATGAAATTCTGCAACAAATAACTTTGTCTCCTATGAGTAATAGGCCTGAATACAGAATACCTGAAACCCAAGATCCTCAGACAGAAAGGTTGTACGCAGAAAGAGTTGATCCACCAGAAAATAAAGATCAAAGTTACAAATTCGATGGCAATGATGATCAAGCATTACAAATTCCTCTCACGAGTAGAGCCGAATACGTGTCGTATGAGATTCAAGAGAATATTGAAGAACTTCCATTCCAACCAAAATCTGAGGAAATGAATCATCATGCAGTCAAACCAGAAAAAATGATCACGCAACATTCCATGCCGTTCCTTCAAAATGAGCTTGAATACAAAAATCGTGAAATGCATGAAAATTTGAGAGAGGAACCTTTTGGACGGAGAGGTGATGACTCGTTGTTTGGAAATGACAACAATCAAGAATTGAAGTTGGATGATCATGATTATCAATCATTCCAGATTCCCGTCAGAAGTCGACCCGAATACGTGGCCTATGAAATGAAAGAAGACGTGAGTGAACCACCAATAAAATTAATGGCTGATGAGATGTATAAACTGGATGAGGATAGTCATATACTTTCATCTGATGAAATTATCCAGCAACTGTCACTGCCATCTTTGAGAATTAGACCGGAATTCAGAAGATTTGAAATGCACGACAATATCGAAGAAACTTCACAAGACGAAAAACAAAATGTGCCTTTGAAACAGAGGAACACAGATCAAGAGTGTGAATCTAGTATTCAATCATTACAGATTCCTCTCAGAAGTAGAGCAGAATATGTTTCCTTTGAAATGCAAGAGAACATCGAAGAAAGGCCCGGTACTCATGATTCGAAAAGGGAAATAACAGACTCATGTTCTACGAACCCTAAAAACAAAACAAACCATGAAGACGATTTGACAGCAACAAATATTCAACAAAAGTCTATGTCTGAAACAATTGCATCAATGCGCGATCACAACATGTTAAGCAATTCACTTTCTCAAACTTTGAAAATTCCTGCTAGTAGCCGTCCAGAATATCGCTCATTTGAAATGCATGAGGATGTTGAAGAGATGCCATATATACATTATTCACCAATGAACTTGAAATCTCGGGTTGTTTTACCAAATTCGGAAAACAATGGACAAAATAAAATTGATTCCAGTCAATCACATATAGAAGGACTTGATCAACATGTTCCACATAAGTCATCCAATGTTCATGAATTGAAGCCATGTATCAGACAAGATGATTTATATATGTTAAATCAAGTTTTGTGTGAATTGGAAAGCGGTGACTATAGCAATGCTGATCCAATGGCTGAACAAACTGATGTAATCCACCAACATCATATCAACGAACCAAATATTGTTCCAAACATTCGTTATAGAGATTTTACGATTCCTGAATTGAACTTACCTGCCACAAGAGATACAGTCGATGGCCCGCCATCAATGATGCAAGCAGATTATGGGCAAAATATTTCTCCAAATGCTACGATGACTGAACAACATTTAGAGTTGGTCCCTTGTGATGAACAGGTCGTTTCAACCAATCAAGTTATTTTCTCACCAAGTGAACAGCGTGTTCAATCTATACCTGACATTTCTGAAAACAGCCAATTAACTCCTATTCACTTATTTGACACGTCGACAACCGAGGAAATAAATATTTTGCCCAACTCACCCAAGAAGCAATATCCTGCGCCAACCTCTTCTGCAAGCACGGTGTTGATTCAAAACACATATAGCCCACAAAGTCCCGAGAACAGAAATGATCAAGGTGTCTATTCAATTGTGTTTGGTCAATCATCTTCAGAATCAGGCCGAAGTCAAGAAACAACTGAACCCAACAATGTTGTTTGCCCCATGAACCTACATTGTCATAAATCCCCAAACAAAGTGGAAAACACCTTAGGATCTGATTCTTCATCTGAACAAATATCCTCATTCAGACAACAAGCTGAAGTCGCGATGGACATTGCTATCACAGCCTCAGAAAACAATCCTCAGATGAGGGAGAATTTGAGTATGGTTTCAATTATGGCTCAGACACCCCCAGAAGAGTCTTCCATGTTTCGAGAGAGAAATTACAGAAACAGAGACAGGTTGTTGAACGCAACCATCAGAGATACACCATTCGAATACTACTCTGAAATTTGCCCTGTCGCCGCAACAGGCAGTGCTACCAATCCTGATGTCACTCAAAGGCATGGTGCGGTAGGCTTTGTTTCAAGTGTTTCAACTTCAGATAGGCTTATAACAATGGCCAATACAATCGTACCATCGTCCAGATTCTTGTCAACCTCCACTAACAATGTCCTCAGCGCCACAAGAAATGACCAGCCCTTTCTAGAAAGAGTGCCTGTGAGTGATAGTTTGATATATCCATTACCCAGACTCTTTTCTCCAATCAGAGATGCATCACAAGATATCCCTGAAATTGTATCAGTCGAATCAGAAACCATCAACCCAACAGTGCAAACTTCCATTGAGAGCATTCCTGTAACGTCATCTAGAATTAACTTTATGGATAGTACTTGCCAAACAGATGGGGAGCTTGAAAGTAAGAGACAAACAGAAATTCTTGCCTTGGCCCAAGAATTAAGCAACGCTAGCAGAAGAGCTATGGATGTTGTTGATGGTAAAATAGAAATTGAAGATGAAAGTTATGAGAATCCTGATGAAATTATGCCTCAAGTGCGAGAATCTGTAGCTTCAACTCCAGGTCACTCTACATTTAAAGACACTGAATTTCAAATTTGTGGAAGTGAAGCGGAAATTGGCAACAACGCGGAAGACAATGTTGTTGAATATAGAAGTATCATCAAACCAACTGCACGCCTCGAGTCTGGTCCCACTTTGTTTTTACGACCGGAGGATTCGAGGTCTGTTAAAAACAGTGCTTTAGGTCGAAAAGAAAACCAGGAAAATAGTGCTTTCATAATTGTGACTTCACCTCCAACTGATACTTTCATCCCATTTTCCTTTGCTCCAACAATGTCTGTTCCAACTCAGTCATCTGATGACCTTGGTGTAAGTGTTGAAAAAATGAAAGCACTCCCTCCAAATACTGACGGCAGAGAACGATCACCTCTAACAAGGCGAAGAGAAATACAAGATGTTGAGGATTCAAACATTCAAAATGAAATAGACAAGTTGAAAAAGGAACATGACAAAATGATGGACTTGTTGAAAAGATCACGAGATAAAAAATCTGAGATGAGAAAGAAATTTAATCAAAATAAGTCTGAATCAATTGACTCTGAATCTTCAAGTGGAGATTCCCCTATAACTGTGATCGGCAAAAATGGAGCACCGTCCGTTTCAGATGTTGCGAGTCCCACCGTAATTGACAATGGGTCACATGAAAAGGAAATAGTGCCTGAATTAAGCTTACCTGAAGAAAGTATCTGTCCTGAAGGAAATGACATTGACTTTGATCAAACTGAAATAACCACTCAAGTCAATTTCCCTGTACAAGCTGCAATTTTAAATAGATCCCAGGAATCCCAAACAGATTCTTCTTTCGACTCTCATATTGAGGAATTACTACTGAAAGTTCCAGAATGTGCAGCGTTTTCTATGCCACCTACAACAGCCAATTTCGATCACAGAGATGGAGTATTCAAACCAACTCCAAAAGTCATAGAGACGGTGTTCACTGAGGATAAGTCTATTGGAAGTGACAGCCCAATAAATGCTTATGACGAAAGAACTCTGGAACTGATTCAAGTTTCATCTCAGACACTCTCGGGTGTTGATTCTAGAGAGTCATCAGGGGAAAGAAGTATGATATCCAGAGAATCTAATTTGTCTTTTGTTGATGACGAAGTGGAGTCTGTACTGTCGAGGTCAGATAACATATCAACTTTCCCTAGACACATGGTTAGCACTGGGACAGAAGCAAGCGTTGACAGTTCAGATGAATTCACACAAACAGAATTGATGGATGAGAGCATGCTTCAAGCAACAACTATTGGGTCTTCATACGCATTACAAAGTCATAGCCACGACGTATCAAAGATTCAATGTGAACTTGAAAGGTTGAATCAAGAGAGGATAGAAATTATAGAGCTACTGAGTCTAAAGTACCTACCATCCAGTTTGACAATTGAACTTCTGGAGAGAAAATTGAATTATTGTATAGGCCAAACAGATTTGCTACTTGAAACACTGGAGGATGTTTGGGGAAAGGAAGATCTTCAGCCTAATCGATCCACTAAATTGCTGACCATTACCAAACAGTATATAGATGAATACAGGAGCCAATTCAACAGGACTACCAAGGACATAACATCTTGCCTTGAGACTCACCAGCGAAGAAAACAAGGAGCGAGAGGAAGGAGAAAGACCAGGGGAAGTGATATAATGAAGATGAAGAGAAGAGCTGAAATTGAAGCATTCAAGTTAGAGAGATTAAGAGAAGAATGCCGATATGAAAGACAAAAGGCAAGAGATAAATCTTTCAGTCCATCCTCGTCATCACGTAATCTGTCTTTTACAAGTGATAACATCGACAGCATGACTCCAAGCCAGAGGAGAGACTATTTGATCAATCTCCGACGTCAATTAGTCTCCAACTCGGCGCACAAAATGTCAGAGCTTAGACGAGTTTCAATGTCACCAAGACCGGGATCAGCTCATAGTGTTGATGATTATTGGGCTCACAGGCCTTCCTCTTATTCACCTGCAAGATCAGAATCACCTAACACATCTTTTTCCTCAACAATACGAAGAGCAGATTTTGACATTTCCAATAGCTCTTTGCATTCCAATGTGTCCTCGAGACGATACCAAGACATGCCAAGACCGCATAGTGCCCTACCAATCATCAACATGGATAGGGATTTGAGAACCAATGTGATTGCTACATTTACAACGCAAGATGTGAGCATTGATGACCTTCTGGAGGAATCCAATAAAATAAGGCAGCAGAATCAAATGCAAATATCACAAGCTCACGAGGCACTGAAGGAGTTAGACAGGAAAAGAAAGCAACATTCCTCAGAACGGTAAGTTGTGGAGTGTTATAAAAAGCACACAAAAGAAAATTGACTTTGTTCCATTTTGAAACTTTTATCATATTTTCCAACTTACGTTATGTATCGAGTCAAAAATATGTTTCATCTATATTATTCCATATGGTCATGGTTCATATATGTTGTATTTATAAATACAGTCCTCAGTAACATGGATAGTGAATTAATTTAGGTTTCCTTAGAATAAATCGGACATTAACAAGAGCTTACTTTGCATCAAATAGAACGCTTGTAAACCGAGGAGTACTTTTTCTCAGATTTTAGGAAGCGAACTAGACTAAAATTCCACTCTCAAACCTTTGAGCTATCAGGATCTCAATTATTGATATCAGAACTTCAAGATTGTGTTAGTCATATCTATAGTACCGATAGTATAATTCTTGTTTAAATAAGCATTCAAAAAACATTATCATTATAATTATTTGGGATGAACTCCCTCAATCTGTGAATTGTCGAGCTCAATAGTCATTTACAAACGGAAAACCTGAAAACATATGATCTTTTCAGAAAACATTTACTTAATTGATTTTTAATTGTATTGTATGTGACTTTTGTATTAATGGTGTTTTTTATAACAGTTATATGCTCTTAATTGTTTTGACATTTGGGTTGCAATATTATTGTTACCTTGGTAAACTATGTCTTTTTTAAGCGCTTTGATGTTTCGACGCATGGCGCTATAGAAATATGCTAATGCTAATCATTATTATTATCATTAATGCGTGAAATCGAATTATGAAATGGGTTCAGGTTTGCTTACTCACACTTTATTCTTATCCAATATGCCAGACAGATCGTCTTAACTGATGGCGCTTAACATTCTAATAATATCTTTCTCCAAACAGATCTCATCAATCAGCACGTCAACTTTCACACAAGTCAGCACAGGTTGGCAATAGAATTAAGGTAAATGAAAGAAAAAGAAAAAAAAAATAGTATAAAAATATAATAAGAATATATGGATCCATTATATATAAAGTTGTTTTTCTTTTAATGCTGATGACGTAACATAGATAAATGATTTTGGAAAGGTTAACAAAAGATCATTTTAATTTTAAGATTGTTTTTGTCAAAAGGTTAAGTAGATAATTATTTTTATAATATGCCAATATTTCCATTTTCATTTAAATACTTTCATACTTATACATTTAGTTCAAAATCCTCTATTTCCCCTCAATAGCGCGACTCATCTTTCGAAATCAACAAAAATGGAAGCACATCTAGGGGAGCTGACTCCAGGTGGACAGCAACAGATTACAGAATGAATATGTTGTGAGTCATCTTTTGTTGTTTTTTTTTGTGTTGTTTTACTTTTTTGGTTTGGGATTGTTTTGTTTTTTTCGACTTTCTAGGTTGTGTTGTTGTTGTTGTTGCTGTTGTTGTTGTTATTATTATTTTGGGGGTGTTTTTTTTAATTGTTTATTTTTGTTTTTGTTTTGTTTTTTGCTGTTTTTGTTTGTTTTTTTGTTGTCTTTTTTTTTTTTTTTTTTTTTGCTTTTTTTGGGGGCGGGCGCTGTTTTCTTTTTTGTTTTGTTTTGTTTTTTTTTTTGTTTTTTTGTTTGTTTTTTTTTTTGTTACTTTGTTTTTTCTGTTCTCTTCTCTTTTTTATTGTTAGGTGCTGTTCGTTTTGTTGTGTGAGTGTGTGTGTGTGTGTGTGTGTGTGTGTGTGTGTGTGTAGTTTGTTTTTTTTGTTTATTATTTTTGTGTTTTGTGTATTGTTTTAATTATTTTCAGGGAAGGGAGAGTTCTGTGGGTTCTTTGCTTGTTTGTTTATTTGTCTTAATTTTTGTCTCTTTGAAAATGGTTTTACATGAATAGCATGTGCCTTTATAACTGTGATTTTTCCCTGACACTTTGCTATTTATAATGAAGTTAAATTGTTAATGAATATATTAACATTTGCGATTAGCGTGGCCCAAACTTATAAACCATCCCCCTATTATTGGCAATGCAAGATATTTATCAATAAGCCATCACCGCGCTGCATTTTAAAAAATTACCAAGTTGTCAATGACGCAAAAGTATGATGTTCTTGTAATTAAGAACAACTCCAGACATCTTTTAACTTGAAAAAAACATGACTTATCAAATGGTTATAGAAAAGCTATTATGATCCATCACGTCGTTTTAATGCATAGTTTCACCTTTGTTCTTAACGGAGCTCTCATTTTCCATATTATTGGAAGCATCCTGATATCAATGAAGTGTAAATTTATCACCAAAATAATAAAAACAACATCCATTGAAATGTGTTCTGATGACACTAAAATATGTCCCATGTCCCATGAATATTATTTCTATACATGCAATTTACCATCACCCTCTCTCTCTCTCTCTCTCTCTCTCTCTCTCTCTCTCTCTCTCTCGCTCTTTCTCTTTCTCTCACTCTCTCTCTCTCTGTGTCTCTCTCTCTTTCTCTCTCTCATTTTATTTCTCTCTTTCATGCTTTCTCTTTCTCTCTCTCATAATGTTTAGGTCCCTTTCTCAGTATATACGCACTGTTCTCTCTTATTCTTTCACTCAAAGAAAATTAAAAAATTGTACTTTTTTCCTCACAGCTCCAGAGAGCTTTCTCCAGCTCAAACAAGCTCTCCGAGGACACCATCATCGTTTGCAGCCCAAGCTAGAGACCATTTAGCACGAAGTCAAAGATTAATCAACTCCCTGGAAGAAAGAACATCATCAATGTCACCTTCCTCGAGAACGTACACTTCCCTCGATACAACACATCCAACTCATACTGTTTTGACTTACCATTCTCAAAGATCTGGGGCACCGACTTACACACATTCTATTCATGGCAGCACAGTTTCGGCGGGGCGTGTCATTTCAAGACACAAACCATTTTACAGAGAGTCCTCACGACTTGGCAACATCACCACCAGTAGCACTCCGTCCCCCAACAGACATCACCATCACTACCTCAATCTGTCTCAAAGTCCGCAGCGCCCTAGATCAACCAACCCGATTTCGTCAAGTTACCATTCTAGATTAAGTCAACCTACCACCTCGTCATTATCATCACCAAACAACGTCAACGGGAATAGGCCATCGTCTTATGATAAATACGAATCGGCTTTGGGAATGCGATCTCATTCCAGACCATCATCGTCTAGAATGGATTCCTCTCACACGCCCTTGTCGTCACAAAGCAATGTCCATTCCAGTTCCCATGGTGCAAATAGATCACTTTCACCAACATCTGCTCGGATAAGAAGTTCATCTTTATTGAGGAATTCAGACTCGAGATATTCAGACAGAACAACACCCACGACAAGTTCCTTCCTTTGTGTCACTGAAACAGATCGCCCGCGATCGGACACTCCGTTATCGGCATGCTCTTTAGAACTTGACTCAATATTACTTTCATCTACCACCTCTGACGGCGCAAGAGTAGACGAGGACCTGATATTTGTTAGGTCCCGTCCAATTAGTGCTCAAGACATCAAAGCGGATATTTTAGATAAAAAATGGAAGGAGAAGCCGAAGTAAAATTATTGAAGCTTGTTCCCTTTACTTACTCTGATTAAATGAACTCATCTGTGACTTCATCTGTTATGTCTAACTTAACATTCTGAGACTAAGATGCAATATGATCTAATGAGAGTAGGAAGCTACAACGTCTAAAGTTTTTCAAAAAGAATCTCCTAACATTTGGAGCGTTAATGTCCACTTCTACTGACAACGACTACCTTAAGGATTGAAATAAAAAATAATAAAGACGATGACGTAAGTCAGATTAATTATCTAATGACATGCTTGCAACAGCTGATGACTATTATGTTAGCAAATGGACCCAGCTGCTGTTTGTAACAAAGTAGTAACTTATTCAACAATTGATTTTCAAACATATTAAATGGTCAACAAATTCCTGACGGCAGATGCTATTTTGTTTTAATTTCTGTTGTACCTTTTCACCAATTATCAATTCTGTAAATTCATGTCTATCTTCTTTCATCTTTTAATAGCTGTGATAATATACCTTCATGAGTGCCAAAAATATCATTTGTAAAGATTTTGGTGAGGCCAATGATGTTACATGAATATTGTATTTATGAATATGATTTTTGCTCTTCTTAACTAGTATGTATTGTTAAAGTTTAGTCAGTTGTTTAAATACCTTATGCAAATAATATTTTACCATTTTGGGACAATAATATGCGCCCTTGCCTGAATTAATATATAATTCCGTCCAACATTCTTTATCAAAGTAAGGATCTGCCAACAATTATACCCCTATTAAGGAACTGTAAATTCGGTTGTTTTGCACATCATGATTATCGTGTCAGTTGATTAAATGTTTTTTTCTGTGTGTGTTTAAGCGAGCGAGATGAATAAATAGATAGAGAGAATGAGAGAGAGAGAGAGAGAGAGAGAGAGAGAGAGAGAGAGAGAGAGACAAACAGACAAAGAGGTAAGAAAGATATCTTTTTGACCAAAATTTAATCTGCAGGAATTAGCGTTGGGTAAACCATGGGTATAATTTGTTTACGGGATAGTTTTGAATTTGAGAGAAAGGAATATTTTTATTTTTTGAGGATGTGAATTTTCATAATTTAAATATCGCTTTTATATATTTTTTTTATTGATAATGTATTTATTGGACACATCATCCAGTGTTTTGATTGTAATAACGACCATTAATTATAAGTTGCTTTTATTTAGTACTGTAGTTTATATTTTGTGCCCAGTAAAAATAGAAAGACGTTATTTATTGGAAGAAATATTAAGTCGTAGCCTCATTTTAGCTATTTAAACAATTTTAGTTGCAATAATGTGACAATTTTGCAGTCTAACAAAGTAACTAGTGTTAGATAATAGAATGTACAATGGAAATCTTTTTATTTGAATATTATTGCGACACGTCTTATATGCGTAGTAAAGTCTTTGCTCACTTATTTCAATGCTCGCAGCTGCCACTACCAATGATTTAAACTAGTACCAAAAATCGATACTTACTAGTTGTTGAGATACAACGAACTTTTTTAAAATTACGATTTAAAATGTGTCTTATTTTGTTTCTCCATTACCAATTTTCACCTTTTTTGTTTTTGAAGTGTGTTTTTAAAATGTCAATTCCTTAAGATTATGCAAAGAATTATACATTATGAAAGGTATTGATAGTTGGTTATGTTAGTTATGTGTTGTTATTTTATTAAAAAATTGAATCAGTAGTTGTAATTTTGAAACTGTAAAAATGTAAACTGTGTGAACTCGCACCTCAAATGGAACACAGAATAGATGTCATGAGAGAAGATGTCATAAATTCCACATCGAATTGCTTTGGGGGTTGTTTTGTTTGTTTTTTTGTTTTGTTTTGTTTTTTTTTGTTTTTTAAATTTCCATCTTTCATGTCTTCATATTTTCACCAGTTATGTACACGTGTATCTAAACACAGATAATAAATTATGTTATTTAAATAAAAACTCATCTTGGTTTGCTTTTGTTGAATTCTACATGCCGCTTGAACTGCATAATCTCTGACGCATTCATCTAAAGGCTAACTAGAAAACAATTTCGCCCTTCCGCTCGGTAACATTGGATTCAATCCAGGGCATCCCATAAAATATACACAAACAATCGTCTGATGTTAACAGAAATCACACATGTTGTCCAAAGTGACCAATTTGGAGGTTAATAATCTTTGCCAAGGAAAAGTCTGAAGCTGGGCTCTAACCCAGGACCTTGCAAAGCCTCAACCATTCGCCCACTTTGCTCCCCTTTATTGGTTTAAGAGATCAATATTTGATTGATCTTATGTTTTGCAACACTTTTTGTTCACACCAGCTTCTGGAACAGAGAAAATAATAATTGTGAGAAGAAAAATAGGGAAAACAAACTTAAGAAATATTTCATTGGTAATTTATTATGGTTTAATCACAGTGTAAAGAGGGACAAGGTAAAACTTAAAATATATGTACATAGACATGATGAACGAAATTATCCAAAGTAGAACAAAACAGATTTAATGAACACATTTTCTCTTCTGTCATTCAAGCACTTGAATTAGGTGGATGGAGCAAATAATAGCTGGGTAAATGCGATCCTTATATTATCATGGAAACGTAAACAAAAGGGAACATTTTCACATTACTTCCCGTTACCATCGTGTTCTTGAATTGTTCAGAATGGAAAATAAAGACCCCATGCATCTACAGACTAGCTGTTGGTATTGTCTACGCATATAGAATTATATCAATGAGATACACAAATCATGACTTTATAAGATACATGGATGGTTTATGATGTTTGAATTGCATATCTCGGACTGCCATATGATGGAGTATTAGTAAAACAGATCTGGAATAGTAAACATCTAAATTAGTATAGCTTCCTGCTAAATCTCAGTGCCACAGTGATAAAGCCGTTGTCAACAATAACTTGACCTTCCATAATTTGTTGAACAGTAAGCACCGATATTTTTTCAAAGTTATTGACTATCTTGATTTACATTTTTGAATGCTTTCACTCAAATTATTTTTATTGACTTTAATAATAATAATAATAGACTCTTATAGAGCGCACGGTATCCTCAACCATGAGGTTCTTGGCGCTTTACATCAACACAAAACAATATAGAAAGTACATGACATCAAAAAAAAGAAATGTTTTCAAGGATTTCTTGAACACACATTGATTTGGACTCCCGGATGCTCTGTGGAATGGTGTTCATTACAAACCGACCAAAATGAGAAAAGGACCTT
>NC_088360.1:125098714-125156214 GCF_034508935.2 Berghia stephanieae | reverse complement strand
TACACACCTAATTTTTCTGTCATGAATCGAGCCAAAAATTAAACAAAAGTATCGTGCGGTCTTACAATTTTGCTTTTATCGGCGCCATTAATTTGTCTTAGGTAAACCATCATCTCTCATTAAAAGTGATTAGACCCGCAATTGATTCCAATTGCAAGTGGAAATGCCACCTTACAGAAATAAGTGCAAAACTATGCATCCTTTATTTTATAATATAAATCAAAGATTTTGTTGAATCAAATCAGATTGCATAAGGACAGGACAGGACAACGGCGTAATTTAATCTTGTGTTTTAAAATGGTTTATTGGCATGATAAAATAAAAGGGTAAAGTATTTGAAAAATAAAAATCACTATAATCACCTCATAATTCTTTATGATATACTTGTCTCAGCATAGATTATTTATTATGATGCGTAAGTAAAACAGTGCAAAAAAAAATAAAATAAAAAGACCGCAACATTTCTTTTTTCAGTAAAGCTCATGATTCTAACAACACATGCCATCTACAGACTTGTTCCCCTTTGCTTTCACGCATGTCCAACCAATGAGCTGCTTCCTCCTCGCCGCTGCTATTCATACCTATAAATCAAGAAAAAGTAGGTTAATAGATATAACATATTGTTATGGTGTAAAGTTGTAAAATATATGGTGAAAAACTTATATTGGAATCAAACAGCGTGTGTCAAACTGGATAATGAAACATCGTACTTCTTAAACATCGAGAAGGGAGTAAGACAAGGTTGCATCTTATCACCGGACCTTTTTAACATATAAAGTGAAATAATATTCAAATAAATTGAAGATATGAAAGGCGTCGTCGTTGGAGGGTAGAATATGAATAGCATAAGATACGCAGACGATGGTACTCTGATGGCCTACTCTCCAGAACACGTGCAGAAAATTTTAGATAAAGTGGTGTGCAAAAGTGAAGAGATGGGCCTGAAACTAAATATTAAGAAAACCGAATGCATGGTGGTCTCAAAGAATGACAACAACACGACCTTCCACTTGTCAAGCAAAGGAGAGACCATCAAACAAGTAAAGAAATTTAAATATTTAGGCACTATCATCACCCATGACGCACGTGACAGAGAGGATATAAAACAAAGAATAGCAATAGCAAAATACGTGTTCCAGTTGTGTCAAACAACAACCTAAACTTGAAGACCAGAATGAAAGTAGTATAAACATATGCTATAAGTACCCTTTTATACGGTTGTGAAACGTGGACGCTTGACAAAGAATGTACGAGGAGGTTAGAGGCATTTGAGATGTGGGTGTGTAGAAGAATGTTGAGGGTATCATGGACAGACAGGTGTACGAACGAGGAAGTGTTGGAGAAGGTGAGAAAGGGAAGAATACTGATCAATAACATCAGAGAGAGGCAGTTACGCTTTCTGGGACATGTGTGGAGAAGAGACGGAATAGAAAAGTTGGTAATATCTGGGATGATCGAAGGAAAGAGAGCTAGAGGAAGACAAAGAATGACTTATCTAAATAACCTAAGAATGGCCAAATGTGACTTAAAAAGCAACACAGATTTCTTGCGCACCGCAGAGGATCGTGATTCAGGAGACAGCTGACCGGCAACGTGCTCAAGGGCACAAACCACGATGGATGATGATGATGGTGTAAAGTGCTTAGTTGAATTTTGATAAACCTACTTTATTTAGAGTAAACATGTCAAAATCGTCTTTAAAATCTGCTCTTTATTCCCTGACCTTTTGTTTCATGATGTTGCCAATATTCTTTTTGATGTTGTCATAGCTTAGAACATGGATGGATTTGTGAAAGATTGGAGTGGACTCTCCGCTACTGAATGTAGCCAAAAAGCATGCAACAGATAAGAGTGGCGCACCATTTCAAGGCAACCTCTACCTACATGATGGCACCAGAAATACCAAGCTGAATAAATAATTGTGCGTGAAACTTTCCTCCTCATTTATATTTTCCCTTTGTGAAACTCTTACATTCATTTTTGTTCATTTATTTCGTAAAATATTTTATTCTAACAAGAAAACTAATTATATATAAAATCTAAATTTCTCAACTCCATTTGATGCTCGTCTAGTAAAGAATCATTGACGACTAGTAACATTAACAAATGTGAGAGTCCAATATGTTTATATTTAAAAAACCAAGACCAACATTGCATTGACAATTAATTGGGGAATTGTTAACAATTGCTAACCCAAAGCAAAGATTGGAAGAAAAAAATATTTAAAAACTGATTTTATCTATTATTAAAGTCTTGTCCTTTTCCACTTCGCTACCTATTCAATAATCATAATTCAATTACCTAAAGAGAACCATCCAATCATTTCTTTCTTCTTCATACTCTTCTTGTTGTACACGGACACCATCAAGGTCACTTCTGGCAACTGGAAAAGAGCCACTTGGAGCATGAATGTCTCCTTGAAAAGAGGGTTGGGCTGGCCTCTCCTGACAGAGGTCTTGCAATGCTGCACTTCCTGACCCAGCGAATTCATCAAACTTAGTTTGACATAGGTATCTGGGTGTGAATTAAATACGATAAAGTCACTGTAAATAAATGTATTCAAATAGCAAAACATTATTCATAACAATTAATTTTGAAAAGTCAAGGTTTCTAATATGTAAGAGCTTGTCTTTATTTTAAAGTTAGGTTATTGTGCTATATGGCACTAAAACAAAACAAAATTGTATGTAATCTGATGAATGGTCATAATAAAATCTTATTTTAAATAATTTTCGTTCCCATCAGTTATATATCGAGGCCGCTGTTACTCTTACAGGTTGGATGTAACAGTGGAAGCTGCTGAGCGCAGTCCTTCGCGTCAATAATTTAAACAAACCAACTTTTATTAGCATGAGTTAACAAGTGCTATTTGATCACTGGAATTGAAAAGAAAGATTCTTAATACAAAAGTTGTTATTCAAGCAACATTCTATTACTTCGTCCTCCGTTTGAACACCATGTAATATTAATATACAAATTTGATAGAACAAAGTTGACGTCACTCAGGTCTTTGTTATTATTTTGCCATCCACGTTTTTGAGAAATTTTCACTAAACTGTATTAACCAGACTATAAACGTTTAAGGTTAAACATAGTTTTGTGTGTTGGTCCATTATATTTCCGGATGACAATGTTGTGAGTATCTTAATCAAGCGCACATCATCTATAAATCATTGTTGTTCAACACATACCAGGAGGCCGATTCATTGCCATGTTGCGGAAGTTGCTTCCCTTGATGGCTTCTACGGAGAGTCTGCCAGTTGTCCCGTTGTAGGAGAGACCCAGGAGTAATTCCGGCATCCCTCCGTGTTGCAGGGACTGGGTGGATGAGGCACTATCACTTCGAGATAAGCTGGACACGTCAAAGCCAGAGTCACCCTGGTTACAAAGGTAAACATTGTATAATAAAAATTGTTCTATTAATGAAAATAGTGATATCGGTCTCATCTTAACGTGTTTGTCAATTGTAAAATTAATAAAATATTAATTTTAAAACAAAAATACCTGCACAAATCAATGGTAAATAATTTTATTTCATGAAGCTTTGATGTCATTAATAAAACGACATCCAAAAGTGTATATTTTTCTGCCATCAGTTAGTATTGACTGATGAAATCTATTTTATGTGCCTTTTGACAATTGATTTGGGGCCATTTTTAGAAGCAGCCAATTTGCTTAGCTGGGTCATCATTCCAGAGTTGGCTAAAAACATTATATTGCATTATTTTCACAATCGTCGTCGTCATCATTAAAATAATCATTTATCGTTGTCATTATCTTCATCGTCATTATTGTAATTATTAAAATAAGCACAGTAATTACACAGTAAGCACCATTACCCACATTAACATTTTCAAAGGAGAGGCAGCGAAATTATTGTCATTATTATTTGGGTCTTTGCTTCGTAACCGAGTTCGTACCGAGTTCGATCACCAGCCGCTGCGCTATGTGGTCTTGAGCAAGTCACTTCGCCCTTGCTCAATTTGCGGCGCTGCACTGCGTCTGACGCCTGGGTTATTCCAGTATTCCCTTGGAATATACCCTAGAGACAAATTTCCCCTATGGAATGAATAAAGGGAATTCTATTTATTTTATTTTTTACATACGAATGGGCCAAAGTACAGATGTGTACTTATTAGCAGGTCTGATAACCCAAAAATGTTATGAGTTCATTATTGTAACTGAACTAATCTCAATTCAAAACAGTGTCCATTACAACGTGAAACCAAGTCTTTTAGGTTTTCAGACTTGCAAATATGTATATGTAGGTCAGATCTGAATTTTGTTGGACAGAAAGAAGGTGTAAAGGTTTATTATTAGAATGTTATATAATCATATAGAAGATACTTACGGTAAGATTACTTCTTGGCTCCAGAACGACCCAGTGTGTTGTTTCCTGGTCTAGATTTAAGGATGCGAATCCCACAATACTCTCGCCAATCATTCGTTCACGACGCATCCTCTCTAAACCATATAGACGAAATCGAAGGCCCATATTAGGAACTTCATCTGTTGAAAAATTTAAAAAACAGGGCTTTAAAATAAATAGGACAAATGAGTAGAACAGTTTCATAATAGAACAAAATACAAAACAAGATTCGGGACCGGGTCCTCCTTCAGCCTGAAAAAAAATTATTTTCATACCATGTTTATAGAAGATCGAATTTAGAATTGAGACCCAAAAAACGTCATTGTTTTCAGTTTTATTAATATTTATAACGAATTACATTGATATGATTGTTCTAAAATTGGCAGATATTCAGAATGGCAAATTCAAATTTTTCGCCTAATGATGAGCATGACTTGGTAGACAAAGTATTGAAGTAAACAAATTTTTCGCCTAAAGATGAGCATGACTTGGTAGACAACGTATTGAAAAAAACAATGGAAGACGGTCCTGAACCTAATGGGCAGAGTTTGAGCCCTGTTAAACCCAATAAACTTGTACTAGTTAGTGCTCAACTTAGCAAATACGTCGATATAGTAACCGGTATATCAATGAAGTCAATTATCGCTTTGAACCATTTACACCGACGTCATATCCCAGCATTTTCACCAGTAGAGCTTTAACAAAAATATTAGTGGGATTTCTACCGCTCTCACCAAGAGAACAGTAACAACAATGCCACTCGGGCATTGGCAATGTGTGTTCGTTATAATCAAAATTGATAGAAATTATAATGCTGAAAATGTTTTGTTTTTTTTTTCGTCTGACAAAGGCCAAAAGCCCAAACGTCGCATATCTGTGTATTGTTCCAGTTTAAAAGCCACAATATCTATTCCTTATATTTCTGATTTACAAAATGAAGTCTCGCTATAAACGGTTAAGAGTTATAAATAAATGTATTATCCTATGAGATCAATTTTTATTGACGACAAAATTGCGACGGTTTCTGTTTAAACATCCTGTTTTGGCCATGCACAAATATAAACATCAAATTAATTATCTACTACACCTCCAACCAGAAAGCTCAATGAAATAAACTTGAATGAAGAAGACGTTGAGTTGGTGGGCAGACGTCTACTGGTAATAGCATAACACAAGGGCAGAAAGATTCGATACTAACCTGGTAAAATTTTATTGAAATAGATTTTCTCTCCAAAAACGGGACTGTCTCCCATTTTTATCTTTGACTTGTGCCGTTGTTTTTTACCAGGTAGCAACATCACTCGAACCTGAAATTAACAGTAGTGATGGTTATATTTTGATAAGGGAAGTTTCCGTGTATCATAACATTAATAATTGATTTAAAAATGTAACAAATTTCACCTTGAGTGGATTACTAGCAAGTGCTAAAAGAATTGGAGCAATTTGTGTATTTGGCATTTGCAATGATGGAAGATGATGATGATGATGATGATGATGATGATGATGATGATGATGATGATGATGATGATGATGAATGATGATGATGATGATGATGATGATGTTGATGAAAATGATGATGAGGATGATGATGATGATGATGATGATGATGATGGTGATGATGATAATGATGGTGGTGCTGGTGGTGGTGGTGCTGCTGCTGCTGGTGGTGGTGGTGGTGGTTACGACGACCATGATAATGATGATGATGATGATGATGTTGATGATGATGATGATGATGATGATGATGATGATGAAGATGATGACATCAACAACAACGACAACGACTACCTGAGTGCTGCTAGCACCTCCCCGTTCCTTGGATGGAATGTCCCTGGCCCCGTGTATAACCACCACCATCCGACTGTTGGGATTGTCATACCGAAAAGACACCTCTAAGCTACCACACTTGGAGATGAGAGGGGGCTCGTTCTGGAGGTCACTTACGTCGAATAGGTGTTCCTGATAAAAAAGTGAAATGCTTTCATTATTTAAAACAAAGCCACAAAACAATTAGGCCTTCAATTGTCAAAGTCTTGTTGACTCCAATATAACACCAGACTCGGGCAATTAGACATCTAAATGTACAGTAACTAAATTGCTTGCTGCCATTTGAATAAATAGCTATGCTCTTATCTTATCTCTCATTCATCTGTTGTGTCTTATTCGTCGTTTTTCCGTTGACAAAGGGGAATCCCCAAAAACGTCCACATCATGTATTTCTGAATTGAATTGAATTTCTACACTAGAAAACAATGAATTTTCAATTTTGGCGGAAAAAATATGGTTCCCAAAATTTCAAAAAGTCTGCAGCGGAGACTTTTTTTTGTAAGTCTCTGGTTTAAGTTGTTGACAAGTTAATGGTTATTATTGTTCTGTAATCGTGCCAAAACGCAACGTATGTTTTATCGTTGTACGCACAAATTGGAAATTTTGGTCAGGTTTGATAAACAATAAACAAGTCGCTCATTTACAATGTGTAAGAAATCATTTTGAGTGGTTTGTTGAAAACCAGATTGCACTTTTTCAACTGGACAATAATAAATGTTACAGTTTGTATCATTTCAAAAATTATGTCATATTATTACAATAGCCAAGCGAGTACAATATGGCGGCCATGCGACATGCTTTTGTAACCTCTCTTTGAATGGAGAGATCGAATACTTTAACAAAAAGGTTTGCTGAGGGTACATAGCATTCCATGAGTTCTCTTAGCCTATAGCATGCATATCAACATCATTGCATTTGTGATTGGGTGATCAATAGAAATACTGCATCCATCACGAATATTACATTTGCTATAATCTGTAAGACCTTTATCTATAATTGATGAATGGACAACGCCGTGTGTAGTGTGTAGAACCGACCCGTATACAGGTTATAAAACGGGAACAGAGTGCCAAACACATTTTAACACATTCAAAACTGTTCCACAAATTCTTTTTTCAAAGTAAGGTTTCTCTTTTTTCTTGGTAATTTGGCATACCAGCTTATAGATCTGCTTATTGTTATTAACGTACAGAAGCTAAATTATCATGATTAAAGGCATCAAATAAAACGACTAAATCCAACACCTATATGCAAACTAAAGGACAATGAGTATAGGTAGAAACAAAAGCTATAAAGATATCAAAGCATTTTTGTGAGAAGAGAAGAGGAAGCGCTCTAAGAAAAAGAAACGTATCGGAATGAAATATAGAAAGGCAATAGAATCAGAAAATATGCCCATTATAGGAAAACAAAGAACACCCCGATGGCATAAAATTATTCTGGCATGTAATAGACGGTATTAATCGTTTCATATTGATCTCTGACTGCGTGTGTTTGAAAGAAAAAGAGGTATCGTAATAAGCCCTGGGCTCCCATTTGAAAATCGTTTATACCCATAATTGAAACAAAACATTCATCGTATAAATACACAGAGATCGACATCTTAAGGTATAACGGCCTTAACGTATCTTCCCATTTATCAACTAGTTTATATCTCACCATATTTTAATCACCTAAGAACGATCAATTGTTGAACTGTATAATTAGCTATGATAAAGTCTGTGTCAGCAAACATACCGACAATTGGAACAGCTTCTTAAGTACAATAAACATCTGAAAGAAGATGTGAAATGCTGTGCTAAATACAAGAGAAATCATCATCCTAAAAGTTCAGGTTTCTTTGAGATAAGGACTTGTCTTTTTAAGATATCATTCTTGCATTTCCCATATCACACATTGTTACTATTCTTTGTATCAATCTGCTGGTTGGCATTTACCAATTATTCTATGGATAAACAAACAAAAAGTGTATCGACTCTTCTCTAAATTGTCGCTTGTATTTAATTTTTATATGGTCTGCAACTTCAAACAAAAAGGAGAATACTATTAGTAATTACTATATCTTTTTTTCTTTTCCTAAAAGCGAATTTCGAAAATGAGCTATTGCTTAGGCGCAATTACATGTATATACAGAATGGTTGGTTTTGGAAAATTACAGCCCAAATCCTTGCAAGTGAATCAAATTATGCCATTATCACTGGCTTTGTATTAATTGCAATAATTAGCACTGCTTGGCTATGTTAATTTGCAGTTTAAAGGTTTGCCATAACTGGTGTATTTACTAAACGGTTATAACACTACATGATTACCGATAATTTCTGGCAGATTACCCAAATTTGACTGACTACAATAAAAACCAACTTAAACCAAATCATTGTAAAAAAAAAAAAAAAAAGCAAACGGCGCTAGTTAGTTGGAAGTGAAAATAAAAAGACATTATTTGGAAAAGGGGGGGGGGGGATTGTGTTGTTTTACTAATAAGTCTAAAGTTGTCAAAGCAATGTCGATCGACACAAGCAAAATTATAGAGGGAAAAAAAAGCTTTAGGAAACAATAAGATATCAGAAAAAAAATCAATAGAATATTGAAAACCATTATATTGATTTGAATTATAATGAAGTGGAACCCATTAACATTTAGATACAACAAAAGAATTTTTACCAGACGTAACTACAAATGAGACAGAGCACATGTAATGTTATTACAATAAGAATAATATTGATGCACTCAGTCGCTTTGTCCCTTGTTGTTCATTTAAGCACCCCCACACATTTCCCTCTCCACATAAACACTTTGCTCATATTGATCAACCATGATGACATCTCAAAGGGCATTGTGATATTTATTTCCCCTATAATATCTTGTAACTGTAAAACATAATGCATGATTTCTACTCATAACACAATGTCTCCGATCTGATTATAGATAGAATGCGCTTGGCCAAGGAGTTCACAACATTGCCATCCGGAAGTATGTTGTGAGCTTCTTAGCCAAGGGCATACTATCTATAAAAAGAAGAAAAACTTTTTCGGAAGTTAGAATGTTTAATTTTTAATGAATGCTCACCATTGTTTATACTTCTCTATTTTACAATAAACAGAAACATTATTTATATCCCCAAAAAACGTGTACACGTAATAAATGACACATTTAAGTTTTACAGATATTTAAGAAACAAATAATAATGTGAAATTGATTGTAAGCTTCAATTTAATTACAAAAACAGATGTCATCAAATGATAATTTGATCTGTTTTTGTAATCAAATTGAAGCTTACAATCAATTTCACATTATTATTTATTTCTTCGAGCTTCGAGCAGCAACATTTACATTACCCAAATATTTAAGGACAATTCAAGTTATTAATCTCAATTTGTATCGCCATCATGCTTTAGATGAAAACGGCATGACAAAACAATTCAGAGTAAAATCGAGCCTCGCCTATTTTTGCCTTTTCAGGGTTAAGGGTCTTTAGAGTTTAGGTTTCGATATTTTCTGGTAAATTGGTGAAAGTCATTTTGATGATATGTCAATATTTGACGTAAAGGTTTTCTGGTAAATTGGTGAGAGTCATTTTGATGATATGTCAATATTTGACGTAAAGGTTTTCTGGTAAATTGGTGAGAGTCATTTTGATGATATGTCAATATTTGACGTAAAGGTTTTCTGGTAAATTGGTGAGAGTCATTTTGATGATATGTCAATATTTGACGTAAAGGTTTTCTGGTAAATTGGTGAGAGTCATTTTGATGATATGTCAATATTTGACGTAAAGGTTTTCTGGTCAATTGGTGAGAGTCATTTTGATGATATGTCAATATTTGACGTAAAGGTTTTCTGGTAAATTGGTGAGAGTCATTTTGATGATATGTCAATATTTGACGTAAAGGTTTTCTGGTAAATTGGTGAGAGTCATTTTGATGATATGTCAATATTTGACGTAAAGGTTTTCTGGTAAATTGGTGAGAGTCATTTTGATGATATGTTAATATTTGACGTAAAGGTTGTCTGGTCATAATGAAAAAATATGTGTTTTGTCAGTGGATGGAAGTATAGCGGTCTATTTTCTATGCCAGACGTGTTGGGAACACGAAGGCCTCTTGACAATTCATGAGTTAATCCCTTAGATGACAAAATTTTCAAAAGAATGTTTAAAAAGTGGAAATAATTCGGTACTCCATCCTTCCTACAATACCACACTACCATTCACCCAAAAGATGTAACGGACCCACTGCCTGAAGTAATACTCTGTTAGATTGACAAAACAACCAACTTATAACTTATCCCATTTTGGCCAGAAAACTTTTATTTCACACATGGATAGATCAAATTGATCTGAATCTTGTCAAAAAATTTTTAGTTGGAGAATTCATAGCAATTTCAGATCAAAATTTGTTTGACATTTTAGGTGCAATTTTTGACAAAAATGTTCAGGGTATTTTAACAAAATGCGTTTTGTCTTTGTGTGGCTAAACTGTACTCCGGTTAATTTGATTGAAGTTAAACTTCGGAACCAAGAATCGATTTTGATGTCTGAATTCGGGTTATCATTTTTAGCTTTTTTGTGCCTTTTTAGTTTCGTATATTTGTTATTTCTAGATCCTGTTAAGTAGTTAGTTTGTCATCTTGCTTTTTGTTGCCTTCATGTTTATTCACGTTTTGTAGCATTGATCGTTTGAGCTATTATATATTCAAATTAGGTACCTATGCACTATGTTTTATGTGAATACCTTGAATCTTCACGGCAATGCCAATTTGGCTTAGACCTATATCGTTATTACAAAATAAAAAAGACAGAGAACTTAAAGAAACAGAAATTATTAGTTTTGTTTGTTTTTGTTTTTGTTTTTTGCGCCATTAATCAACTTTCATTTCTTTGTTTCTGTTCATAGTTGCTATTGCAGGATTGACTGACCTCAGACGTTTACTTATGCTCACTTACCAAAGATAATATTCTTAATGCTTTGTTATTTTGAGCACGGATTTGAATTAGGAAAGCAAAAGAAAAAGATAACATTATTTCACGAAAAACAGCTGCACAATACTTGCCAATCAATGCATTTATATCTGTCTATAAAAGCCCTGGTGCGTTTTCCTCGAGAGATGATCCAATCATTCCAGCCTATTTTGTCGTAAATCGTTTCCACGCGACATCCATCATGTTCATTTGCATATTATGCATTTTTATTCTTCCCATCTCATTTCCTCCTTCTTCCCAACCTGATTCATGGGAAAATCTTACTATTTTGTCGTATGTGTAAAAGAACAATTATTATAACTACTTAATGCACTACATTACATACGATGTGCACAAATTAGCATGTCTGATAACCGAACACAATTATATAGGTTTAACATTGTTGTAATGGACAACATTTTGCGTTGGTTTAACCCTCACCTTACCAGCTATAGGAAAATCGCCACATTCGTTACGATACAACCAACAATTTTCTCATTCAAATTTCTTTTGTACATCATAAAATTTAAAGAGAATGAACAGTGTGTTGTAGAGCATGTTTTGCTAAAGAAATTGTGTATGGCAAGAACTTTACTGCTATTGTGCTTGAGTGATAAAAAATCTATTTTTGTGTTAGTTTTTGGGGGGAAATCCTGAAAATAGCTGGTAAGGAGAGAGTTAAGAGAATTTCCATTACAACAATGACCCCATAACAATTTGGGTTATCAGGCAAATAAGTGCAGATCCATCACACCCATTGAATATCGCAAGTTTTGGTTACAATTAACTTCATAAAACGTTATAAATGACAAGAATAAGATAATATAATACTACAACCGATTAAAACCCATAATATCAATTCTGCAAATCATCACTTTTATTCTAAACACGAACAAATTATTGATTGAAAAAAAAATATTTATACAAGGTACACATATTTGCAGATCTGATAATGTTTGTGTTTTCAATCCCTCTTCAACCTAACAACATACGAAGCAAAAGGTTGGCAGAAAGCAGGAATTAAGAAGTAAAAAGTAGTACCTAATGCTATTTCTTCATTTTGAAATTTAACAAGTTTCGAGCCTATATTTCAATGCGAGTGCAAATGAAAACTCAATAAATTGATCAGCAAGATGGAGTATTTCGTTGAAATCGGCTTTTATTTTTCTGTGCCATTGCTTTTAAGGATATGTGAAAAAAGCCCATGAAGGCAAAGAAAGATGATTTTTTTTTCTCACGAAATTTTCATCGATTTATATTTTTACGGTGGTTGACCATATTATTAGGTTGTTGTGTGTGTTTTTTTACTGAATTGAATGGTAAATCTAAAACGATGTGTGTGATCACATGTTTTCTACACCTAGTCCTTTCTTTTTCATTTTCATTGAGAACCTCTCAACCCCTCTTAATCCCATTCCCTCTCTTTCTCTTTTCTCTTTATTTCATCAATTGGCCCACTCTCCCTAACCCCTTTCACTTTCTCTTCCACTCTAATTCCAGCCTGTAGATCAGATAATGCGTGCCTTAGTCCCTGGGGGCAGGCGTTGTCCTTGATTCCGAGTCCAGTGTAATTAACAACATCGGCTGTTTGTCCATTCCATGCATCTATCATGGAAAGCAAAGGGGTGTTATTATGCTAAGTATGCTACGTTCTGATCCGTGTCTAAGTCCCATGTGAAGTGCATAGATTTTCTTTTGTTGTCATTAGGTTACAAGGCCTAGGTCTCCAAATCAGGTTCCCTCTGTTCATTGTGTCTTCTTGCAAACATTTGGGGTGCGTTAATCCCAAGCGGCACGGCACGTTCCCCAGATACAAAGAGATAGGGTTTCAATCTCAGATTGGTTTCATGTCTTTAAAAAAAATTAAACTTTCCATCAATCGGTGATTGAGTACTTACTAAGGTCTGATAGATTTGGCAGAAAGAGAAACGTCTTATCCAAATGATGAAAGGTAATTGCTGTCAAATGCTTAAATTAACGCAAAATGTTTTGAAATAAATTCCTGAATCCTTTTTTCAAACGTTGGCTATTATCGATTCAAATCGGTTGAAGTGAGAAAGAGTTTATTCGGAGCGTGAAACCAAATACACATGACCTTTGATTCAGGTAATCATGCTACTAGTGACATAAGATTAAAATGAACAAAAATGAATTAATTATTTTCATTATTTATCAAATCATTCAACCCTTCACCGACGGGGTTTGAATTAACTCTTAGCTGATCAAATCTGAATTTAACCACATATCTAAACTTCAGCTAAATACACAAAGTCTACATTATTATCTTTGTTTTCTATTCAAAACTATAAAATATATAATTTATTTATTCACAAGATTATTTATTCATTCGAGAAATAGTATAATATGATGGGATTTCCTGAAAATCTTGCAGTGAGAATATAAAGTTATGTCCCTTGGAAATACTGATTAACCCTTCAACTTCTCTGTGCTAATTTGGTTATTGGATGACACGCACTTTTCATCAAATTACCCTTTTTGGCCGGAATATCCAGTCAATACATAGCATGAGATCGTATCTACTTGAAGGAGAGTTTGAAAATAAGTTTTTCACTACCAATGGTTATATTTATATAATTTTAATTTGTCAGCCGATGCCACATTATTGGCAATGGTCATCTCATATCATGGGTATGGTTCAGTGTAAAGAGTCTGGATTACTTTAGTCTGTCCAGGTACCTTGTTGGCAAGTCTATGAGACTCTCCGTGCACCCGGGGATACCGCTGGTGTAAAAAGCCATTGACTCTTTTGTATAATATTGCACAAGCGCTAAAATACCACATATGGCGTCCTATATATATATATATATATATATATATATATATATATATATATATATATATATATGTTCCATTATGTTGTTCAAAAGATGAAACATACTGTGAAGTGCTTGAGTTGTGATATGCCGTTGTTGGACAATAACAATTTCGCACCTCCTCCGGCGTACGGGATGGTATGATGCTGTCAACCACCCATTCATTCCACGAAGTTAAATAAATAGTCTATTAAAGAAATTTTGGATACCGACAAGAATTGACCTGTTTTGCAGGTTAGAGAATCGGGGGTTAATTATTTTACCCAAAGGAAAAAATATGCCCGAAGCTCAGAACTCATTGAGTGTGTGTGTGTGTATATATATATATATATATATATATATATATATATATATATATATATTATATACACTTATAATTATTATTCTCATTATTATTAGTAGTAGTATTAGTATTATTATTAATAATACAGACGCAATCATTTTTAGCACGTGGGCTGTACGTCAACCCTCCGGTTAGCGAGGACAATGAGGTGGGTGTACTTGCGTTGAATCAAAGTGGTTCTCATTATTTTGAATGCAATAAATTTATTAACATTTCATTTATATGAAACACTTTCTGTTCTTAACATCGGGAAAGGCTTCTATGATAAGTGAGCAAAGTATATAGAATATAAAAGTAGCAGTAAGCTTCGCAGTCCGAATGACGCTTGCTGAGAATTGTGTGATTCAGTCATGGTCGATAAGTATAGCTGCTCTCTCCATCCATGTTGTTAATTTTTTCCATTGGTCACGGTCCTGGGCCAGAGTTTTGAGGTTGTCAAGATATTGTTGTGACTTTAGTACGGAGGGCACTGCAGTATTTCTTAGTTCTTCAGGGATTAATTCTAAATCCAGAACTGTCTGTGTATATAGAGAGATCCCGGTTCAAGGTAGTTACTATTGATGTTGGTGGTCTCCCTACATATTTGTTGCCATGAAAGAAATATTCTGTCATTGCAGTTTGGGCAAACTGCAATAGGATATTAAATGCAAAATATATCTCTCCGTGCCCAAATAAAAAGTTCCTTGGGATTCTCTTAAGAAGTCGAAAAATGTATTGTCTATAAATACAATAGAAATTGAGTTCAAATTTTATTCAATACTAAAAATCATAAATTTTGAGTTGACCGACTATCATTGTGTTCAATGAACGGAGAGTTATTCTTGTGTATACACATTCACACACACACCCACACACACACACACACACACATATATATATATATATATATATATATATATCTTATAAATATGAGTGTGTATGTGTGTAAAATCATTGTGATCTTTGTGATACACAAAAAAAAAAATAATTCTCTCAAAATCTTATCAAAATATAATGCAGCTATTGCTATTCATTGCGTATTGAATAAATTCCTCTAGCCTATTTCTAAAAATGTAGCCTATTGTGCTTCCCAATTGTTAAATAAAATAAGACGTGAAATGACAAATAATCTTAATGCTCTATCTAGCAAGAGAAGAATTGAGTGCACCCATTTGAACTTGTCATGTAATATTAGAACTAATGGCTTCAACGCCCGCCTTTTAAAAACAAAATGGAGGAAAGCTGTGTTAAAATCCTGAATGCCGCCCCAGAATTGACTTAAGGACGAATAAACTGTAATTAAGATCCCACGTCAACCAACCCTGGGGCTAAAATTTTTGATTATCTATATTTGTTTTTTGGTCGTTTTTCTTAATATTGTTTTTGTTGTCGTTGTTGTCATCGTCGTCGTCGTGGACAATTTAATATCGATGTAATATCAAAATGATAAGTGGATGCTCCTGTATCAATGCCTTTGCTTTTATTGATTATTTTAATGAAGTAAAATTCAGACCGAAGGAAAAAATACGAGCTAATTTCAGACCCCTGCTGTTCTTAATATCCGTTTAGTTCATCATTTACGTTTTTGTTTTCATTTTTTTCCATTGATTTTATTTTGTTATTTCAGCAGAATGTACGCGCGTGATGGGAATATTGTTCCATCTTGCATCCTTTTCATCCAATCCGGGACTGTTTTGAAGAAGAAAACGCTAAGTAGTCTATTTAAACAGGCAATCGTTTAACTCACTCAATCGTAGAGGTTTTTGCTACTTTTCAAAATTGGAAAAAAATGTATTTAAAATGAGCAAGTGCATAGATAGTTTTATTCAACTACTATTAACATGTAAACATTAAGAACAATAGCTTTGATACTGCGTCTATAATTTGTCTCAGAAAAATGCAATAAATAGGCATGGGGTTAAGGTAACCCCCGGGTATACTACGGATGTAGTCGGTGTTAGGGTTGAGTGAGTTAAAGTATTTTGAAATTAGGTTCATGATATAACGTTTGCTCTCAAAAATAAAGAAATATTGAACTAATGTGTTAAAATGGGCAGTGACGTAACGGAATGGTTCAGAATCTCGTGTCTGTGGTGAGAATATTTAAATTAGCTTTACTCATACTGAGAGATTCCTCTTGGTGAGGAAAAATGAAATGTTTTTGTCAATGAATAATTGGAGTTACCACAAAAATGGCACTAAGTAGAAAAAAAGTTTGCTTGTATTGTTTTGTTTTGTTTTTTGTTTTGTTTTTTGTGTTTTTTAAAGGTCATTTAAAACAATGGGGCAAACAAAGCTGTACTAAATTGTTCATTCCAGTTCTATGCAGTAAATAAGACAGAAACAGCTGCTTGGTACTTTCTCTGCAGGATGTTGTTGACTTGAAAAAATAATTATCCAATATTAAAAAGAAAAAAAAAACGAATCAATCTTATCACTGAAAGATGGAGAGGAAGGAATTCGCAGAATAGAGCTTGGGTTTTTCAAATGTCGATCAGATAAATTAAGCCCATCAGAATGCTTATACTACGGCTTATATTTTCAAATGCCCTTTATCCTCTTTATAAAATAGTGGTAGAGTACGACAATAGGAAATAGTTTTCATACTTTTTTCTCCTAAATCTTGTATACACTTCTACCTTAAGTGTTCTATTGGAAATAAAAAGATTATTCCTCATTCAAAGCAAAATCGAATCGAATTTATGTCTGAGCAGTGTGAATTTATGACATTAAAAAGAAATCAAGCCATTTCCCTCTTATGACATTAATTTTTTCTATCGCCTCCAAAAGTAGCCGTAAAATCAATAGGGTCAGCGTACTATGAATTTTGGTAGTAAAACATAACACAGTTTGTCCCATCTGTCATCAGACTGACACTGGCTTTCAGGATGGAGAGGTTTGCTCGTGTCTTCAGGGAAATCGGCAGCTATTTTCAGTCGATTGCTGCCACGTCCCCGGGTGGACTCTTAATGCATTCTAAAGATAGCTAGAGGATAGATAGTCATCTATATAGAACGGTAGAATCCTTTAATCCGGAAGATATCTTATTCGTAACTCCCAATTGTTAGGTATCTCTCTTGTGATTGTTTTAATATATTATTTTCTTTTGTCTTTGCAGCAGCATTTATTGGTATGATGACAGGCGCGCACGTACACACATACACACAAACGAACACGTACACACACACACACACACACACACACACACACACATTGATATATCTAATTGTTTCATTCATTTTCTTCAAAACCTAGGTGATTTCATATGAGGTAGGAAGAGGTTAAAATGTTGCAAATAAAACAGAGTATTTAGTTGAATTATGTACTTCGTCTGCTTAAAACTTGATTTTAATTTGTCTATTATCAACACAATCGATAAACACACAATTCATTGTGAGTCGTCACCATGATGTAATAAGATCAAAACGTGTTTTAGTTTTGCATTGCCCATGCGGTCACCCCAGACAGACCATGGACCACATCCTGTCCGAATGCTCGCTGGGACCTCACTGCACCAATGCTGACCTGAGGGAATGCAACCAGACTGCCCGGGACTGGCTGACTCACTGGCGCGACAAGATATGATGATTGCAATAATACGAAAGAAGAAGATTCAAACGGTATTGTGGACTATTTAACGTATCATTTGTCGGTATACACGCAACCTAACCATGATGCGTGTTTTAAGGCCATACTCAGTTTAAACTCCTCAAAAACTACTTACGTCACTATTTAGCTGCTCTGTGGATTGGGCAAGGTCACTTCCTGATATGCTCGGTTGGCCATCCCCTAGGAAGGCTCTGTTTTCGAATGTTTGACCTTGACCTCGACTTGGACTGTCAGATGTGGGCTGTTGCAAAATCAGGAAATGAGTTCATGCATCAGTTTGAAATATAAGAGGATAGACAGGAAAGAGAAAATGAAATGAATAGGAGAAACCGTGCAATGTATTAAAAGGGTAGAGTTAAGGGCAGGGGATACGTTTGTTTTCAAATATTCAAACCTATTTATTCTTGCTCAGCCAATTGATACCGGACATTAATTCAAACATTGATTGAAAGTGAATGAAGATCAAACGAGATTATTTAGCTGTTTATTTTGGGGAGGGGGGGGGTAAATTTTGAACTGATAAATAGGGAAAGACATCACAGCTTGCTTATGAAGAGGACATGCTTCAAATGCTCGGTTCTAAAGCAGTTACACATACAAAAAAGATGTTTCTCTCTCTTCGATTGGCACCGTGTTATTTAATTTGTTGGATGCCAATCTTTCAGAAGAATTTTTAAAAATGCGGGGATAAATCCAAACCAATAAAATCAAGTAAATATCAAAAACTGGAATTCAGGAAAATTGGTCAATGCATTGCAAAACTCCACATGGCACTTCCCACGGGGAATGAATGGTATGTTTACAAAATATTATTATTGACCTTTGTCGGATGGTGATATTGTATATGTTGGTCCATGCAATATCAGAATAATGAAAATGGGCAACCAAAAAGAAGAGCGGCTTGTAATTTCATGTATTGTAGCAATTTTCAATGGCTTTGACAAGAGCAGAAGCATGGAAAATGGAGATATGAGTTCACCCATATTTCATATTTAAATATACAAAGTACAAAGACGTGTCTTAGTGCAGGTAGAAATGTAAAAGAGATGGATATAGCCAGCGCTGCCATATATGCAATTTATATTAATTCAAGCCATAGATGCAATATATATATATATATATATATATATATATATATATATATATATATATATATATATATATATATATATATATATATCGCCGCCCAGAAGAAGCCATTGGCTGTAACAAATTTGTCAGCAAGGAATTATTTTTAAAGGTGATTTTAATTTTTCAATCTTCATCCAAAATACTCGGAGTAAATTAGTTTTTTTAAATCCCTTTAAGGGGGGGGGGGTGGCTTAACCATCAGTAAAAATGAAATAACTAAAGCATATCGGAGATTAATTAGATATTTATATTTCATTTCTTTGCAAATTCTTTATATTTTTCGGACTTTGCTTGCTGACTATTTGTTTACACGAAGAATCCATCCAATTTATAAATTGTCAGTTTATAACAATCCCGTTTATAGAACGCTTTAAAATATAAAATATTATACTTGATTTATTTTATTCTCATCGACGAATACATATTAGCAGGTCTGACACCCGAACCCAATTATGGGCCTAGTTTTACAGTGTTGTAATGGACAACGTTTTACGCCATTTCTTTTATATTTCCATTACAACAATGAGCCCATAATCAATTGGGTTAGCTATCAACCTGAAAAATAGTGTACGTCGGTTCTCATCAGTATTTATCTACCATCTATTTTCCATAACTTAATACCATTTCAAAAGGTAGAATGTAGATATTAATATGCCATTGTTATTTATGTAATATTGGTGTTTTGAAAAGTTATCTACCTAAATATTAATAAGTTATATCTCATGTATTTATACTTTGCACGTGAGAGAATAATTAAAGGCCATAATATTGCCGTGATCCTCACAATTTTGATAATTTATTGATATTTATCTATCTAGATAGTTTATAAGACAAACATGTTAACCAAACAGCTTAATCTTAAATTATGTGTGCAAAGATTGGTGCATAGAAATTGAGGAATAGAAAGCAGTGGGATAAGCAAAATCGTCAGTGTTTCATTAGGAGCAGGTTGGGTGCATTCCGAAAAGTAAAACTTTTAAGTTTGCAGTATTTGATCAAGTGAATCAATCACGCATGGCTTTTGATGCATACGTAGATAGACCATCATAGAACGATTCTTGCACGTCCTCTAAGGCAATAATAATATTTCAAAATCTGAATGATTACGTGAGTCACCAAACCAGTACTATAGGACCTACCGTAGCCGTTGTGGTGTTGTGAGGGGATTGCGGAGATCGGTGCCTTTCTTCGTCGGACTCTGCGTTGTAAGACGTCCGACTATTGACCTCTCCAAGTTCCGCTGCTGCAAGTGGGTCGTTGATTCGGTTTAGGCTGCCTGTTGATGTTTGTTAAATGATTATCTAAATGTTTTGTAGAATAATTAACACCCCTTAACTGCCGTACTCTGAAAAAAAATCTCGGTTTGAGAGTTTTTGCCAAGATGAGAGTCGATCGATCGATATTAGAAGGACGAGTTTTCTGGCCAAATTTTTAAATACAAGTTTTTCCACAGTACGGCAGTTAACTGGTTATATCCATTTATTAAGTAGCGTCGACTCCTATGAGGTAAGGAGTCCACCTTGTCGTAAACAATAAGCGATGGTCAGGGGTGACCTGATGGGTAACAAAGTTTGCAAGCGTTGTGTCATTGTGTTCGGCAGTGTAAAAATTTATTCCGCTCGACTCAAGTATGAATAAGTTCCTAGCTAAAGGCAGTGACGTATACTGTAAGTAAAAAAAATACGATTAGTTGAAAAATTATACTGTATGAAATAGAAATATGCTTCCATACGATCTTATGAGAAAGGTGTTTCCGTGAAATCCTTTATATAAATTTACAATCCTCTATATAAATGTTCATATTTCACGTTAAACGTACATTTTCTTGTCCCTCACTTTTTTTGTTTTGTGTTCGTTTTTTTCTTCATTTGTCCTGAATCATTTTATTCATATTTTGTGTTGGGGAGGGGTATTTTCCTTATTCTCAAATGTGTTCTTGTTTTCGTTTTTGTTGTTTGTTTATCGGGGGGGTGTTTGTTTTTTTTTCTTTTGTTTTTGTCTTTTCGGTTTCATAGCAGTGACAGAAAAATAGATCAAAAGACATCTCTATCTTCGACTAACTAAAAAATAAAAGATGAAAAAATTCTGTTTTCTTTGCTTTGTTGGTGTTGTGTGTATGTGTGTGTGTGTGTGTGTGTGTGTGTGTGTGTGTGTGTGTGAGTTTAGTTTTTCTTTGCCTTTTCCATAATCCCTGGTTTGGGTACTATGAATAAGCAATGTGATTCAGCGTTCGATATGGAAATTTCGTGGTGCCGATATGTGAATGAAATTGATCCAGGCAAGAATAATACGACATGTATAATCATAAAATAACCCCAAGCAATAGGATGGATAAATGGACAATATGGATTGATAGTCAGAATGAGAGATAGAAGGTTATAGGAGATAGCCAGGACGCCCATCAGTGAAAATAAATGTTTCTTTTTGTAAATAAAAGAAGAGGAGGTAAGGGCGAGGAGGAACGGTAAGTGATGAAATAGGAAAAGAGGGAAGAGGAGGACGATGATGAGAAAGAGTAAGAGGAGGAGAAGGGGTAAAGGGAGAGAGAGGAAGGGCAAGAGAGCAAGGTGAATTTGGAGAATGGAAAAAGCGGGTAAATCGGAATCGAGAAAGGGAATGGTTGAGGGAGAAAATGAAAAGACATGTCAGAATATTTTTAAAAGAAAACAAAAAAAAATCTTAGAGAAAGTTGGATTGTTAGGAGAATGGTGGTGGTGGTGGTGGTGGTGGTGGTGGTGTATTGTTTGGTGAGAAAGATGATGAGGTGAAGGTGGTGATTGTGATTGTAAAGATGACATTACAATGATGATAATGATGATGATCAGGAGGAGGAGGAGGGGGAGGAGGAGGAGGAGGAGGAGGAGGAGGAGGAGGAGGAGGAGGAGGAGGAGGAGGAGGAGGAGGAGGAGGTGAAGGAGGAGGTAGAGGAGGTGGAGGAGGCGTAGGAAAATGAAGCGGTGTAGAGAAAGACGAGCGGGAAGGAGAAAGGAGAAGGTTGGACAGAACAAACAATAACAACAACCTCAGCAACACTGAGAATGGGCATGTTGAACAGAAAAAACTAATTTACCTCTGGAAGACTTTCCATCGATGATTTGTTCAACCCTCTTACTCCGGCCACTCCGGCCACTCTTGGCACTCCTCATGCTGGCTGACCTGACTAGAGTCTCCTTGTAATGTTTCATTACTTCATCGTCACTGTCGCTGGAACTCTCCTCGTCATACTGGTAAGCAGCACCTGGAAGATCAAAACAATGGAAATTAATTTCATTAAGTAATGGCAGATGTGAAAATGGGCAGGATCAGCGCTTTAATAAAAAAATCTTGTATTTGGATCTGTTATTACATTATATTATTTTAGGGCGTCCGTTATTTGCGCATGACATAAGAAAAAGCTTTGAAGTTCAATTTCGATGGTCATATCGCAAATATACTATCTGCCTGGAACAGATGTCGGTTAATTTAGGTCACATGGTTTTTCAAATACATTTTATTAGAGTCATAAGACCTACGGAGCTGAAATTTATCATAATATCTGTAGCAATATCTGTAGCTTTGGACGAAAGCTAACACGTGTTTGGTCACCTTTGAATACCACGCAGGTTCATTGCAAAGTCTAACAGACCCAATCGTTTCTGTGTGGACATAGGGGTTAGTAATATCATCAACTTAATCAAAAGTGGTATCTATTGTCAATGAGCTAAGCGCTTCATCAGGTAAAAAATTTGATGTTTTTGTTTTTCTCTGTAGGGTATTGCAGATGTTGCTCCATAGATTTATTTAACATCTGACGCATGCGCAAAAATCACGTTGTTTGACCCCTCTTGGCATTGGGGATATATTCTGGCATCCATGAAGGTGAGATCACTTAAATGAAATTTAAATAGCAATATATCCTGTGACAGACATGGGGGAGGGGGGGGGTAGCAAACAATCGGTACAGATAGTATGCGCTCGGCTAAGAAGCTAGCGACATTGCCATCCGGAAGTATAACGGAACAACACACAAATCAATGTGTAACCTTGAACGTTTATAGTCTGGTTAATACATTTTAGTGAGAATTGCACATAAGCGCGAATGGCATAAAGCAATTACAAAGAACTCAGTGACGCCAATCTCATACTATCTATCTACCTATAATAGTTTTAACCACACAAGACAGAAGAAACCGGTTCGACCCGGTGGATATGAAAGACTACATTTAATATTTAAAGAAAATAACTCCCGACAAAGTTTCGAACAACTGTTATGAAAAATTATCAAATACGAAGATTGGCATATTCTTGATTTCGAGAAAAATCTTACGGATTTCAAATAAAGCCATATCAGAGAATAACTCATGTTGGGATATTTATTCTTCCAAAACTTATAACGTTACTATTTTTTTTTTAATCTGTGAGTCTAAAATTGTGTGGGTTATCTAAACGACCAGACTTAAAGAACTCAATGTTAATTTTCGAAATTTGATTCTTGTGCCTGCGCAATAATCGATGATCTGGGTTACTGTCACTAATCTACAATAATGGCATAATTCATTATGGATAATTATATAAGATATCAACAGATAATCAATGTACTTTTGTGGGAGAGGGTGTTTCAGATATGCAGGTAAGAGTATTTTTTAATTTAAATTGAAGCCAAACTGAACTAATATTGCACGCCAACTACTGGTACCAGCGTAATTAATAATAGACAAAACGACCTCAGGTTTTACCGTTTGTGTTCGCTTGCTTGGTCTGAATGAGTCCAGAAGCAAATAATATTTTTCAGATTTTCTGATCAAAATTACACTAGAACTCTTTTATCATATGAATAGTGAAAATGGAATAATCTTAGTTTGTTATCTAAAAATTAATGTTCTTGGATCCAATTCAAAACCACGATTGAAATGGAGTCAATTTCTCTTAGCTTTACGTGTAACTATTTTCCTTCTTTTTCTTTTTTGGTTCGTACAATTTTGATGTAGTTATAAACAGTTGAAATAAATACTGTGGTGTATAATTGCTTTCGTTGGCTTCACATTGTCATATTAATAATTTTGGGATTGTTTGTTTGTTTGTTTGTTTGTTTGTTTGTTTGTTTTTTAACATTATACGATTAGTAAATACTGACCATGAAAATATTCCATTCTATGAAATTTGAGATTATGTGCTATAAAAGAATTGAAAGGACAAGTCCTATGTTCAGCCTTAAATAGGATTAGATAACATGAAATAAGTGTGCATTGTTTCTCCAAGACACACTCTACTAGACTGGTTTATAGTTTATACACAATTCTCCAGCTATCCATAATTTAGCAATGACTATCTTAATGAAATCATTGGGCCTCGATTTGGGTGTCGAAATGACTCGAATTCAAGGCAAAATATGGGACATCGCGATTGCGTGTATGCTATTTTTAAAAAATTAATTACAACGCTGTTTATCAATGAATATGACTGAAAGTTGGCACACAGTTAGAAAGAGGTTATTTTAGATTATGTCAAGCGGAAAAACTCGTGCGCTTACTAGAAGACCGTGAAAAACAGATGTTTACTCTTTGGAGTAAAATATTTCTAAAACTACCATGAGGAGATATTTTGCCTTTAATAAGGGTATAAATACACGTTTTTTCTATTTATGTTTCAAATTTCATTGGATTACGATAAGTAGTTTTCACGTATGATCACAATGTAAATGTTGCTGCTCGAAGCTCGAAGAAATAAATAATATGAAATTGAATGTAAGCTTCAATTTTATTACAAGAACAGATCAAATGAAGGTTTCGGGTTTCCCCTTTATCAACAAAACAGGATGAATGAAACACTACAGATGAATGAGATGTGGTAGTGGCGTTGCTACGATGAATAAACAAAACATTGGTTGGCAGGAAATAGTATGCTCCTATGTAAGGAAGCACAAATTAAAATAGATATTTCTAAAGGGTGCGCAATTAATTACGTGAAAAGAGGGGAGGCGGAGAGGAACTGTGTAATGCAGTTTAGAAAGTGAAATATGAAAACGTGTAGACTGTTGTTGGAAAATACATATAATGGAATTGGAAATAAATACAAAAATTAAAGGATGTCGGTATAAGTATAATCATTAGTGGCAGTAGCAACAGCAGAAGGTACATTAGTACTTTTAGAGTAGTAGTAGTAGTAGTAGTAGTAGTAGTAGTAGTAGTAGTAGTAGTAGTAGTAGTAGTAGTAGTAGTAGTAGTAGTAGTAGTAGTAGTGGTGGTGGTAGTAATGGTAGTGATGATACTGATTTGTAATTAAAGGTAAAAGACGATGGATGGGGGGGGGGGGGGAAGAGACAAAGGTAGTATAATATTTAAATGAGGTCCAGTCTCGAGTTCATGCCGTGGGGGGAAAGGGTGTTCAGTTTTAGTATCAGTTCTGCCTCCCTGTATTAGCTATGTTGTTTATGGAGATAAAAAATATAAAGTGAGTAGATGTGACTCATATATTAGGGAACAACACAAAACAAACAACGTTTCGGCCTTGGCCTTCGTCAGGAGACAGTAAACAAAAACACAAACAAATATGTAAATTTACAAAATATCACATTTTGTCAAATGTGGAAATAAAGTTAATGTGAGGAAAGGGCGTCGGGTGTTGATGCAAGAGGTGGCGCGAGATAAGGAGAGAGAGAGAGGGGGGGGGAGAGAAAGAATGAGAGAGAGAGAGAATGGAGAGGATGTGTATATGTTTGTGTATGTGTGTCAGTGTGCGTATGTCTGTGTATGTGTATATATAGTAAAAGTAACTGCAAAAAGGTCTTTAAAATGGGGATGGGGGTGAGAGAGCGATTGATTGGGTGGTTAGTATATTATACCAAATATATATCAATGAACACAATGAGAGGAGGAGAGATAGGTAGATAGAAGGAGATAGAGAGAGAGAGAGAGAGAGGGAGAGAAATAGAGAGAAAGAGAGAGAGAGAGAGAGAGAGAGAGAGAGAGATGGATAGATAGATAGGTAGGTAGATAGAAAGATAGATAGATGGAAAGATAGATAGACAGATAGATAGATAGATAGATAGAGTGAAAGGGAGAGAGGATGTAAGTTTCCGTGAGTGGTCGGTCTAAGACTGGTAGAAGGAGTTAGTGTGTAGGTAGGTATGTATTATGGTAGAGATGAAGGCGGAGGAAAAGGTAAGAAAGAATAGTTGTAATTTTAACATAATTAGTAATATATGAGTCACATCTACTCACTTTATATTTTTTATCTCCATTTTACTGGCTCATTTAGGCACCTCTAGCTATGTTGTTTAGTAGTGTGACAGAACTGAAGGACGGCAATTTGGATGTCGTGCAATCCTCGATGACTGGACCCAGTGAAGTGGTGGGCAACAGGTTGTCCTCGTCCTATTTAATAGACCGCAGAGGTTGTCCAAACCTTACATATGAGCATACTATTTCCTGCCAACTAATGTTTTGTTTATTCATCTTAACAACGCTACTACATCTCATTCATCTGTAGTGTTTCATTAATCCTGTTTTGTTGATAAAGGGGAAACCCGAAACCTTCATTTGATGTGTTCCGGTTATAAAATTGAAGCTTACATTCAATTTCATATTATTTATTACGTATTATCACAAAACATCAATCCGATTTGCACTTCAATGAGCGGAAAGAGGAGACAACCATGTTTCGTAAACGGGATATACATTTGAAAACTTCTCGTTATCTATTGATTGTTTTGAAGGTCGTGCTTTCATTGTTTGAGATTAGCAGCTTCATACAAGATCTATTGTTATTGTTTATGTCATGGAACAGTCTCGTATGGGCTTAGGTGTGAGTATATGTGTGTATGTGAAATGCTCCGTGTTTTAGAGTTTTTGGCAAGATGGGGGTCATTTAAATCGATTGAGATTTGAAGGACGAGTTTTCTGGCCAATTCTTAAATATTATGTGTCTTTCTAGAATTCTTCTTCTCTCAGCTTATCCCGCATTTTGCAGGGTTGCCACAATGAAAGTCATATCTCCATTCATCTCGGTTCAGAGCATCCTCTTCCTCCAGGCCCAGTTCTTTCATATCGTCCTTTACCTTATCTAATCATCTAGTCTTTGAGCGTCCCTTTTCTAGAAGACGACAATAAATCGGTTAATATTAATGTCACATTCGTTTTCAAGAATAAAAACATTCTAGGGAAGAATTAAATTGTCCCTTTTTGATGTCATTACAAAGTAGTAAGCTAAATAAAATAGAATTGAGCGCTATCCCACTGACCGAGAGTCCTAAGCTAAGCTAATCCCTTTTGAGTCAAAGGAATTGAATTATTTTACGATTAGTTGAGGCATCGAATTTACTATCGCATTGTTTCACGACAAATCGATAATTCTAGCATGAATCATTTATAGATCCTTCACCTTCTAGGATTCACGCCGGATACAAGTATGCTAATGGTTTAGGGTACTTTCTCGGAATAAAAATACGATTTATAGCCCATCTCTGCAATGTGCGATGTTCTGCAATTGTCACTTTATTTCTTTTTATTGGGTTTTTTTTTGTTTATCTGTTGTTTCCTAGTTTCTTTTTATTTTGTCAAGTTTTGTGTTTCGATTCGGTTTTCTTCTTTTCTTTTTTGTTTTGATTTGTCTTGGTTTTTTGTTTATTAATTTAAGTTTGGTTTTCTTTTTCAGATAGAAGCTCGACTGGAGTTGATTTTTAAAAGATAAGCATTTGATAATTATATTAAGATAAAATTATATTATATCATTGTTTGCATTGTGAAACCGATTTATTCTTTAATCACTAAGGGATTTCTATTAAACAAATGGACTTGTAATAATACCAATGGCAGTGTGTCTGTTACTTCAAAAGAGCCATGTTTTAAAATGATAAATTTAATCTTATTTGATAATGGAGAACTCAACTCCTGATGGATTAATTTTTATTGCTTTCTAAGACAATCTTACAAGATACTAAAACAATAAATGTTGAATTTGATATAAGAATACACGATAATCGGGATGATTGAAAACGTACACAATAAAAATCATCAGGGATTAAACCATTCTTCAGACAGTAACCAAAAAAAAACCTTTTCTTTGCAAAGGGGCTCGAGTTACACTAATTCTTCTTAAATGGAAACACTCAAAGATACTGTTAAAAGTAGGATTGGTCATCATTATATTTAGATCTAATATGCTTATTACATACAATAGCATTAAAAGACTGAACTGAAAGTCGCAATTTATTCCATCAAGACCGTGGGACCGTGGCCAGACATATCAATTTATTGTAATTCTTATCTCTGCCAATAGGATACACCAGAAGGGAATCACAAGGAATTGTTAATATTCTAGGAGTATCATGATTGATTCTCCATAAAAAAAGTACTACAATAGTTACGATAAGCAACGGTTCTCTCCGTATTGATATATATGATAGATCATTATGACTGTATTACTACTCTTACACTTAATCTCTATTGTACAGCTCACCAGTTACTGCGGTACGGTTTTGTAACCAAATAATATACCATAGGATCAATAAATCTGTCAGCTATTACTTTGGAAAAAAAATAAAAATCATAATGGTTTGTCTACTAGTTGTAGGTGATATCATGAAGAGACTTGTGTTCTGACATTAATTTATCAATTACTCATTCATCTAACATTTCAGTCAGGGGTGGCATTCAGAAATACCACCTGCGATTAACATTTCTCTATAGTCTATGTCATGTCACAATGTAAACTTTGATTATTGCCGCTAGCAGATACGTTTCTAAATAGTATTTGTAATTGTTTTTACAGTAAGTGCAATTGTACATATTCTTCCCATTTATTGAGCTTTACTTAATGTCGTGCAATTTCATGAGAACGATAAAATGTAGCAATTCTGTTTTATGTAATGCAATATCAGTTGAAGACTAAAGAGAAAAAAAAATCATATTTAATTTTACTATGATCGTGTGAATATAATATGTAGGTGTGGAAATGTCTGTCTCTTCCTTCGAATGAAAACATGGAAACACGGATATTCATTTTTAGTAATTAAACATTTACAACTGGATATGAGTCTAGGTGCTCAAATGACGCACGGTCTAATTATTACGCACATGAAACCGGCACTAAACAAATCTCAACTAAGCTTTTCTATTGACAGATTGTAAACTAAGCGCGTTTGCCAACTTTTTACTGCTCTAAAATGTTTGCTCTTCAAACACTCATTGTTGACATCAATTGGCGCTGATTGTGATTAGAAACTGGATAACAATAATTTGTTGCGATTCCCTAATGGACGAGTGAGGTCACAATCGTACTGTAAACCTGGAACGGATGTCATTTGATATTCTTTTTGTTCATGATATTAGAATAGACGATTCCTGGAAAAAGAAGAATCCAAGAAATAGGATTGAAAAAAAATATATTAATAGATCATTTTAAAAGAGGAAACTCAGTTTCATTTCGAAGTCGGACTACTAAAGGACAATATCGGACAAAGCCATTCAAGCTTCTATGGTCCTAAGACAAAAAAAAATCCCAATGTCCCCAGAAGCACAATCCAAGGGTGATTTACTGATAATATAACGTTATCAGCTCGTCTTTGAAAATCTAATATAAGAGGCTAACAACTCGTAAATTTGAGTCTTTGATCAATAAAAAAAATAACACGACATATGACACAAATCGATAAAGACATACAAACAATGCCTTTCATTGTTTTCTGGGGGGAATTCACTGAACACATCGATCACGTTTGTGTAAGAATACCACCAAAACAAGAAAACATCAACCGATTTTCCAAACTCATCATCGCTAGTGCTACTAAACACATAACACGCGGATATCGAAAAACATATATCCCATGCTGGACAAAAGAAAGTGAAAAATTATTAAAACTATACGAGGAAACACAAAACCAAGACATAGCTGAAGAGCTTCTTCAATCCCTACAGGAAGGAAGACAAAAGAAATGGATTAACACGGTTGAAAACCTCGATTTTAAACACTCTAGTAGACATGCCTGGAATCCTCTCAAAAAACTAGATCCAGATAAAGGCCAATCAAAACAACAAGCTGCCCCGATAGAGGTAGAAAAAATAGCCAAAGAAATAAAACTACTTAGTACACACACACCCAACCACAGATTCGAAAAAGGAATCCGCCACCAATACCAAAAACTATATCAATCGTGCCCCCAAGAAGGGCTCTCATCAATACCAATCTCCAAAGCCGAAGTAGAAACTGCAGTTAAAATATGAGAGCAGGACGCGCCGCTGGAGTGGACGGTATATACCCTGACATGATAAAACACCTTGGCGCGAAAGCAACACATTGGCTCTCCATTGCTTTGTCAGACGTAATAGAAACAACAAAATACCCCAAAGTATGGAAAGAAGCTAAAATCATCGCAATTCTGAAACCTGGCAAACCACCTAATGACCCAACCAGCTATCGACCAATATCTTTGCTCTGTTGTTTCTTTAAACTACTAGAGCGCATCTTACTCGGCCGTATTTCACCTACCTTAGATATGTATATACCACCTGAACAAGCAGGTTTCAGGCCTGGACGTGACACAACTGAACAGGTACTTACTAGCGCTCACATCATTTATCGAAAGCGGATATGAACGAAAAGTTAAAACGGGGGCAGTGTTCATCGACCTATCAGCGGCCTATGATACAGTTTGGCATGACGGTTTGATGTGTAAACTAGCAAAACATATCAACTGCAAAAAAAAGATTAACACTCCTTAACAAAATGTCAGGAAAAAGAACATATCATGTTTGCCTAGGAGACAAGACCAGCAGGAAAAGAACAATAATAATTGGAGTACCTCAGGGCTCTGTTCTAGCACCAACTCTATTCAACGTCTATATAAGCGACATTCCCGAAACTAAAGCTTTCAAATTTGGCTATGCTGACGACATCGCAATTGCATGGCAATCAAACGACCTTAAACAAATTGAAAAAACGCTTACAGACGACACCAACATCCTGCAATCATTTTTCAATAAATGGTACCTTCGAATGAATACCACAAAAACTGTCAGTACTCTGTTCCACCTAGATGACCATCAAGCTGACCAACAAATAAACGTCACAACTAATAACTCTACGTTACCATACGACCAAAACCCAAAATATCTCGGCGTAATCCTGGACCGGTCCCTCACATATAGGAAACATCTAGAAAATACTGCACATAAACTCCAGAAAAGGAACAGTATCGTTAGAAAACTTGCTGGAACTTCCTGGGGCGCCTCCACATCAGTCCTCAGAACATCCTCTATAGCACTCTGTTACAGTGTAGCAGAATACTGTGCCCCTGTCTTGGCAACGTCCACTCACACCAAAATAGTAGACTCCGCTCTAAATAACACCATGAGAACAATTTCTGGCACATTGAAATCAACTCCCACCTCGTGGTTACCAATAATGAGCGCAATTGCCCCTCCCCATCTCCGAATAGAAGTGGCGACACAAAAACAATATCACCGACTGGAGAAAACAACATCAAATACTCCACTCAGAATAATCACCCAATCAGCCCCCCACAACATCACGCCTAAAATCTCGCAAACCGTTCTACAAATCCAAAAAAGAACATTTCGACATCTCTGATAGCTGGAAAGCTGAATGGGAGAAAAATAAACCAAAAAACAGTGATCTAATCGATCAACAGTGATCTAAACCCTACAGCAACACCACTCCCAGGTTTCTACACACTAAACAGATAACAGTGGTCCTCCTGTAGCAGACTACGATCTAAACACGGTAGAACAGTATCTAATCTCCACAAATGGGGCTATATAACAAACACCAACATGCAAAGCCTGTAACGCTCCAAATCAGGACATCGACCATGTGGTACTTCACTGTCCATCAACATCCATAGAGGGCGGCTATCCTGCTATCCACAAAGCTGATGACGACTACATCAAATGGCTGAATGAGTCACACTTGGAGGTGTGAAGACCATACGACACTACTACTGTGGGGGAAATGGCTACGACTGGAATAATCGAGTCATTCGACATTTTCATGAATTTGCACGTGTATTTGCCTTGATTTTTCTGATAGATCTATAAAGTCTACATTTTCTCACACAACTCAATGTCAAAAAACAAGAGAAAATGGGTAGACACATAATAAATAATAATAATAATAATAATAATGCTGAAAACTTATATAGCGCTATGACTCCGAGACACCAGACTCTAAGCGCTTAAATAATATGTAAATAAAAGTGAAACGCTATAGAAACCGGAATAAACTCCTGCTCAGTGTGCCTAAAGGCTTTGTAAGACGATTAAATACAATGATGTATCATGTGATCATACTAATACTATGGAGGTCTGGATTATTCGGGGAATATTATGAAAGTAAACAAGTTTCGGGTTGTGTAGGCTTGATTGTATTTAGCTAAAATCCATTACTGTAGTAATGCCTGTTTGAACGTGATTAATAGTTCTGCCTTGCAACTTAATAACTCGTGAATGTCACATCAAATTTTAATGAATGCAACTCCAATTTGGTAATGTGTAGACCTCTTAGATCAGACGGTACTCCGATCAGACAAGGTCTCGTCGACCATTTATGTACTAGAGATTCACAAATCATTTATTCATAGACCTGAAAATACTGTAATCTAGAGATTAACCAGTTAAGCGTCGTACTCTGGAGAGACACGTATTTAAACATTTTGGCCATAAAACTCGTCCTTCAAATATCGATCGTCTTGGCAAAAACTCAAACCTGGGACTAGGTCTGAGAGTTTTTGCCAAGATTGGGGTCATTTCTATCAATCAATATTTAAGAAACGAGTTTCCTTGGCCAATTTCATTTAATACGTGTCATTCCGAAGAACGTCAGTTAACTGGTTAAATAGCTATGATTGTACATCATAATATAATATTATCCCTCAAAAAGAATATTTGCAAATAAATATTGATATTCTCACTCATTATCTTTGCGTTGTGTTGTATTTTTGATGTATCGTTGCTGCTGATGCTGTTGCTTCGGTTGCTGCCTCTGAGTACGCTTCTGTTTTTGTTGTTTTTACCTCTAAACATTGTTATTGTTGTGTTGATGAGGACATTGGTGTTGATTTTGTCCTTATTGTCGTTATGGGTTATTTTGTTTGTGAATATCTCTTCAGCTGTTGTTTTCTTAATTCGTTAAAGGATATTTAATTTTGCTCTCCACTTAAATTATTTCGAACAATGCCTTGTTTATTTATACATTAACAGAAAGCCCTCCGAGAAAATAGAGATAATCTTAATCTGTGAATTGACATTTCGTATTCTCGTGGAGGACGGTCCCGCGAGAAATTTGAGCAATACATTGACAACGTTATTATTAAAATGTTACATTTTGAAAACCAATTGTTAGCAGCCCGAGGCTGTGAGGCTTTAAAATTGTTTTTTACAATTATTGAATGTAACACGTTCGATAAAAGACAAAACTATAACAAAAAAGTGTTTCAACTGGCATAGCTTTTCAAATTCAATATTTTAAATGTGTCATTGCGGTTAGAGACAAGTGATTCAAATTTATCATTGCTTACATCTTTTTGATAAAGATTTTAAACCTTGACCTTCCAAGAATACTGGTAACAGAATGCATTTAAATTTGTTGTGAGTACCTATTTATCCTGAAAGGATCTTTTCAATTATGCAATAGAAAAGTGAATTTTTTAAAGCTTTACTCTCAAACAAAAATTCTGTGTTATCTCAGACTTGTGTGTTTTTCTCTTACATAGTTACCCGTGTTTTTATTATAATAAATGTTGGGCTTTACAGTTCATCAACATGATTTCATTACAAATATACAACAATGTAGGATACTAATCTGATTAAAAGAACAGGAATATTTGTGGGGAGGGAAGGGAATAAGGAAAACAAAGAGCACATTATCTTTAGAATACGAGGATGAAATGTAGCTCAGGGAATGACAAAATAATCCACTCTCCACCCTTTGATCCTGGTCATGAAACAAATCAAACGGTTAATTTCACACAGTTAAATACCCCCACTCGGGGCACATGCAGTTTGTTATAATGTAATAAAATATATTCAAACAAACTGAAGGCAAGCAAAATAAAAATGGATAGTTTTACGGGTGAGTACTACTAAAAAAAAAGAAAGAAAAAAAGTAATTGTGATATTAAAAGCAAAAAATTAAATTCAAGCAAATGACAGTGAAATAAATAAACCAATCTCACCATTACAACACACAACTGAATGGGGTTAGTGGACGTGCGTTCCAACACCAAAACAAGCTGACATCGAAAATATTCAAATTGAAAAACCTTACCATTCTTCTTTTTCTTCTCTTTCTTTGATTTAGACTTCGAGCTTTCATTATCACTCATTCCTTCACGAACATTTTCCTTATCCACCACTTTGGACGTGGAAATCAGACTTTCTTTTTCTGAATTCCCTTCGTTAACAATTTCATCCGGTTTTTCAGTATCCGGCTTTTCACTACCCGGCTTTTTATTATCCGGATTTTCACTTTCCGATCTTTGGCTTTCCGGTTTCTCATCGTTGTCATTTACGGCAATCTCATCAGCTGGAGACCCACCATTTTTGACAGGTTTTTCGTTATTATCAGAGATTTCATCATACGTTAACTCATAGTCTGCCACTTCACCATCATCAGGGCCACCCCCACCGCCGTCATAATTACCACCACCCCCATCCTTCTCGTCATCATCATTCTCACCATTTTCATCCGTGAAATCCTTCGGAGATCCAAGCTCATCCGAATTTTTTCGACCGTTTCTAGCCCTGGCTGGAAATCCACAGCAGAGGGAGAAGATATTGGTACCTCCGGTGTAGCCAGCGCTTTCCATCTTTTTGCTGAACATGTTTGAATTGTTGAAGAATAGCTAATTCTAAAGAATAAAATCTGCTGTTTTAGATCACCTACAATAAATATTGTTTTAGTTGTTTTCGATAAATCACACAACTATTCACATTTACACAGAATTTTTATGTTATTTAATATTCCAATAAGGCACTGGTATGTTCAAATCTGAGAATTGACTTCATATCACATTTCTTATTGTCTATGAATTCTAAATGAAAAAATACAAGTCTTGTTGAAATATCTACACATACATTAGACCATTAGAACAACAAACAAAGCAAGAGCCCAAAAAATATCATCACTGTGTATTGCATAAGAAGCGAAACAAAATACGATTTTCCACAAAATTGTAACGACCTTTTTAGACTTGCAATAGAAAACGGCAGAACTGATAACTTCTTTGGTGTTGAATTCGTTTTATCATTCAGATTAAGATTTTTATAAATTGATAAAATGACTTTAAGTGGACTAACCTTAGGAGGCAAAATATAAGGTAGTACGAGAGAAGATCGTGCATGTGTGTGTGTGTGTGCGTGTGTGTGTGTGTGTGTGTGTGTGTTTATATGTGTATATGTTTGTGAGAGAGATAGAGAGAGAGTAAGAGAGAGTGAGAGGTCGAGTGAATTCGGGAGGTGTGAAAGATCTTTTTCATGTGTTTAGTATTGTTAGGCTGTTTATTTATTTATTCCTAAGTATGTAGATCTATTTACCTTTCTATCATTTGCTTAATTATTTTTTTAATTCATTAATCTATAGCAATAGCCACTGTAAATTTCCAGACGTGGATAAATAAAGTTCATATTTTCTTATCTTATCTAATCTTAAAATTAATGAAAAGAAAATAATATACGGAAGACATGGAAAAGGATTCCAAATTGAAATAGATGGCAACTTTGCTTTATCTCGACAAAATAATTCTTTTTCATTATGGCCTGAAAGCTTTCATTTCACAAATCGATCGACAAAAATAACTTTCAACAAGTAAAAGAGTCTAAAACCTTCGGGTTTGATTGTTTTTGAGAAGTTGAGGGACATTCTAATATCGACTGATATTTGAAGCAACATTTTAAATAACACACAAAATGAAATTTGTCAGAGTACAAAATAACTAAGAAAATAGGCTGACAAAATTATGATGCTTTTGCATTGGTTTTGCCATTTTATCTTAACAAGTTTACGAGCGATAAATGCACTGGTTATTAGTTTCGACAGCTATAATTGATTTGTCAACGCCGATAAGATATTCTCCTACAACCTTTTATAAACTAGATTTGGTGGTGTTTCTTTGCCATGAAAATAATGTCTCTATTCCTATTTAAATCGCATAAAAACTCTAATTTAAGTCCTAAACTGAACGACTTAATACTTTTTAACTATTTAACTCTCAAACAGTCGAGCTCTCCAAATATATTTTTATGAACGACTTTATATTCATCATCTAAAACATATTTAACTACAAACTGACTACCTCTTCAAATATGTTTATGAACGACTTCATACTTTAACAAAGAACTATTTATCTATCACACTGTGTACCTCTCCGAACATATGGATTTAAGAACTTCATACGATTTCATCTAAAACCTATTTAACTCCCAAACTGACTACCTCTCCAAATATTTTATGAATGACTTTATACGAGTTATCAACTGTCTAAAAACGGCATTTTGTCGAGATAATCAGATCTCAAAAAGTGAATTAAAGATAAAATGACACGAAACAGGAATTTGATTTATTTTTTGTTTTGGCAATGTATAACATTGTATCCATTCTCTGTCGTGACGATGAGAATTAAGCCCAAGTTTTATATTTGTGGCTATAAATCCAATTTCAAGTTCATTCCGACATGGTACCACTTTGTTCAAAAGGTGGGTCATATATGGCGAGACATCATAGGTCTCTGACAAAGACGAGGAACATAGATTACATAAACATGGTCTAAGAATAATATCACTAATTGAGAAATGAGGGAGCAGGCACTGGTTTAATATAAAGATCTCGAAAAGTAAGTATGAAACAGTGCCAAATTAAGGAAGAAAGAAAAATACAATTTTAAAAAACATCCCAAAAAATCAGTCCCCACTCCAGGAGGACTGATTTTTTGGGATGGTCTTTTTCTTGTATTTTTCTTTCTTGCTTTATCCAACGAGAATATATTGACATTGTTTCATACACACTTATTCAGAACTTTATCTAAAAATAATGCATGGCATTTGTGAATTATCTCCATCATAATATAAACATGAAGAATGCCACCTGAACAAAGAGCAATTTTCATGACCTAATTCTACTCAACACCATCATCATTATCATTCCAGGGTCTCGTCACATATCACATTAATAATTAACAACAAAATTGAATGCAAAACATGACTGAAAAAACAGATCTACTTTCTGTTGGTCTGTTTTGCTTTCATATCGATTAAAGTAAATCAATAATTATTCCTTCACTCAAACACATCGCTGTTGTTTATTTCTCCAAGGAACATTCCAATGTTATGATAAATGAGTTACACTTCAAAATTAATATTGTTTTTGCAGCATTTATCAAACGTGGTCTTTATCGCTATCCAATAAATATAAACAGGGTTGGAAATGATCGAGAGAGACGAAACCAAACAGACCAGTTAACCAACTACTACTTGATTCATAATTGATCGAAGATGAAATTCGTTGATATGCAAAACATTTCATTGATTTTTATCCTGAGCCATGAATCATTTATGACTTAAAATTAATCCACCGTCACATTTCTGTAATTGCCTTTAATGAAAGAGAACGCAAGAGCCAAGCACCCCCCCCCCACACACACACACACACACACACACACACACACCACCACCACCACAACAACAACAACAACAAGAACAACAACAACCACAACAACAACAACGTGCACATATTATTTGCAGGTATGATAGCCGAATGCAATAAAGGACTTGTTCTAAACATTCTCGTAATGGACAATATTTTCAGATGGTTTGAGAGTAGGTCCATTGGACCAATGAGCCCATACCGATTTGGGTTATCAGACCTGAAAATAAGTAAACACACCCCCCCCCCCACCACCACCACCACCACCACCACCACCACTCATTTCCGTGTCAAAGGTTTGTCAATGCCTTACATTGAAGAGATCTTGCATACAGCAAACAAAATTTTCCTCGTCATTAGTATTTCTTATCTGTTAACATCAGTTTACATTTTTTTTCGAAAAAAAAAGAGAGAGAGAAAGAGGGAGTGTGTGTATGTGTCTGTACGTGTTTAGGTGGGTGTGTTTGGGTAGTTCTTATAAACAAACTTTATTGAAAAGAGAATGAGCTGTAACACTCATTCTTTATTGGTGACATTATGGTGGTAAGATAATAATATAAAGGCCTTTCTATAACGTACGATATCCTCATTTGCTCTACTTAATAATATAAATACGGTTAGATAGACGTTTTATAAGACATTGTAATCTAACAGACATTATCCTATTGATTAGGTCGTTGTCCTGTTCATCAAGCAGGATTTGGCAGTTCTTGATCGAAGAAATGCCATTGAAAATTCCCCAGCGAACGTTTTAACCTATCATCTGGGAACCAGTTGAATTGAGGTGTAAGCATTATAATCTCCTTATATCATTAGTACGCAACCCTTCTAAAGTTCATGATTAGTTCCAATTGGATTGAGTTACACAGATAGATAGCACTCATTTGTATTGGATTTTTCTTCTGAACCATCATCCTCACCAACATCGTAATCATCATCATTATCATCATCATCATTTCAGTACCAGCATTATAATCACCATCATCGTCACCATCGTCATCTCCATCATTATCCTTATCGTCATTACCATCATCATCATCATCATCATCATCATCATCATCATCATCATCATCATCATTAGCATCATTGTTATTATTTTCATTATTACTATTATAATTATATCTATTAATATTATTATCATTATCATCATCATCATCATTATTATCATCATCATTATCATCATCATCATCATCATTATTATTATTATTATTATTATTATTATTATTATTATTATTATTATTATTATCATTATTATTATTATTATTATTATTATTATTATTATTATTATTATTATTATTATTAGTCGATACATTTCATTTGGGGATCACTCTATAAATGGATTAATACAAAAAACATATCACAACCCAATGAAACGTAAACTGAACTCTGAAGCGGAGAAGCGGAGCGTCTTGAATTCAAACTCAATCTGTTGGCGATTATAGCCACGACGTGTGATTCGGATTAATAAAATAATCCTTGTTTAAATTAGATTGACTCAGTCAGTTTAATTAACTTTCAAATAATTAAATATTTGAAATCGAAAAATCGCTGACAGTAAGATATCAAAACGTAATGATGTAGTTTCTAGTTGTATCAACAGTGAAAAATATACACGGCTGCTTTCATTGTCTAAAATAATGTAGAAAATGCTAGGACTTGCTCCAGGGGATCTGCTCAATGGAAACAGAGACGACAATGTATAATAGCTACATAATTCTCCTCTTTATTCGTATTTATTTAATTTTTCAGTACATACAACAACAGAAGAGGTCCCGATAACTCAGTTGCTTGCTAGAGTGCTCGCTTCGCGCTCAATTGGACATAGTTCGATCCCGGATGAAGTCGAGAATATTTTCTGACAACCCTCCCCCTCCCTCCCCCCCCCCCCTTGCCGACCCAGCAGTGATTAGGCAACTTTGTCTATTAGATCTGGCGGAAAGTACTTCGCGATGGACTAGCGTCCTATCCAAAGGGTAGCAAGCAATTGCTAGTGTCCGGTCCACGCTTTAGAAACTGGGATAAATCCGACACCATGGGCCTAATGGTTCTGAAGGAAAAAATACAAATTTAAAAACATTTTATTTGACCCAAATACCTCAAGACGCTATCGAATATGGAAATAATAGTAGAATGTCTGAGACTTGAATTAAAAGTTTATGTTCTGAAGAAGATGAAAATTATTTCTATAAGTGACATAAACTTGAGCTAAACAATTGTGGTCATTTCAACCTCCTTTTTTTGGTACCTTGTACATCCCTATATAATACCATTTTGAGGAATTGGGCCACATATTGTAGCATATTGTGTATTCATTCTCTGTTATAACTTAGTGACGATGCGATATTTTTCATCATTACCACCACCATCATCTCATTCATTCGTCCTATTCCAGTCAATGGGGGGGGGGGGGGCATAAAATAAACGGAAAATGTCAAGTGAACGCTCATAACATCGCATTAGTTAATATAAAATTACCGTGCAAAATAATTATTAGATATATATAGACGTCTATAACATTTAGAAACAAAGAGCAGGCCCCGTCTTTTGACAGCTGTATTTTGTGCAACCAGTTCTTTATAAACTGCAAATTATAACGGTGTACAATAGAAATATTATTCCACCACCTCATTTGGTCTGCCATGATCGCAGTTCCTTCAACATCCTATGTCTCTGTTGGAGTATGACTTGTGGGAAATAATATACCCCGATGGTATTTTTTTTTTATTTTATGTATAGGACTAATGCCAGTTATGAACTATGCTATGCTTATATTGCTGTGCATAAAAATGAGAATAGAGGATGAGGAGGATGAGGAAGTAGAAGAAGAAGAAGAAGAAGAAGAAGAAGAAGAAGAAGAAGAAGAAGAAGAAGAAGAAGAAGAAGAAGAAGAAGAAGAAAGGGGTACGTTTCTTGTTCGAGGAAAAACAGCAACAAGTCTCCTGGATGGATATGTGGTAGCCATTTGGCCATAATTGCCCTGATCCACAAACAACTCAGGAAAAGCCAGTTCAAAGTCATGAAGGGCTCTATAACCATTCTTCGACCACGCTCTACCAAACAATAATTAGTAATGGATCCAATTTGGGTAAGGATTCCCCACGTTGGATGAGAGGTCGCGTCCTTTAAACTTAGTCTTTGTGCAAATCTCAATACAAGCATCCTTTCCTATTTTAAAAAGACGATAGTTTCGCCCGGGGTGGAAGAGCTTTCTTGATCCAAGCAGACTTCCAGCTTTACGTTGTGTAAAATCAAACACTTTAAAACACGTTAATGTACAAAGGCCTCCAGACTCCATTCGGCTTGTTCTATGAACATCGTCTATTTTCTCCATTTTTAGGCTGATTATTACAAAGCAAGCAATAGATTCATATGGATATGCATTGGTTATCAGCGCCGTTAAAGCATGTTAAACGAAGCCCATCCCTTGAGTTCCCTTTTTATTTTAAAAATATGTTGTGAAACGAATTCCAGTTCAGGTCAACACTCTATAACTATTCGAATAGTTGAGTCTCGCGTGAAAGCATCGATCTTTCAGAAAGGATTTTTTCTATAATGGCACTAAACAAATACGCCATGAATTAATAATAGCCTTTATGAAACGAGTGAAAATTAAATAAAGCAATCGGTTTAAATTGTATCGGGTGTTGTTTTTTTTTCATTCACTGAACTCATTCTGGACGATTGCGATGTTCCTATTGATCCATCCCAACAGAAATACATGTTATTATTTGGTGGGTAAATTGGTTATTGTTCTGCCATATTTCCTGTTTAAACAATAAGCGTTGTCTTAGACTATCGCGTCTACGAGACAAGAACGCGTACATTCATTTTATTCGGTAATGGAAAGTAAATACTTTGAGTAAAACGACCTTGCATAATATCAGAGAGAAGAATCACAACACGATTACTGACCGACTTCACACCACGCATAGTACAAGTCATGTCGCCAGCTTCTCTGTCATTGGGTCGTGCTAAGCCAACGCTGAAATTTAAACTGTTTTAATTTAGGATTTAATTTATATCTACTTACGTGAATAAATGCAGTTTTGCATCAAATTATGTGATTTACAGTTTTTGAATATATATTTTTTTTTAAGTTCACATGTGAATACATTACACTTGTATAGCCCTTTAGGTCAAATCCTTAATGCAATTAAACAACTTCAAAATAATATGTGAAATAACAAGACGGCATCAAGTTTGAAACATTTTAGATGTACGAGTACAATAAAAATGGATTCCATTCGACAAAAGACAAAATGGAAAACAAATTAGAAAAAAGTAGGAGTTGAGTATTCCGTTCCTTGATTGTTAATTATAGCTTTACCATAACACTTTTTTATAACCGTTTAAACCCCCAACTTAAAATATAGATTTATGGAGAAAAAATATTTCCGAGATATTTAACAATGTATTTCCCTTAATCGCACTCTATTTCCAAATAATACTGTTGAAGTAAAACAATTTGTCACATAATATTCATGTTGTAATTATCAGTATTTGACAAATGTTTTGGGAACAGGAAGCTTGTAAACGAAAAACTTCGAATTTTATTTCAAATCACATTTAGTGAGTGTGCCGTTTCGAGTTTTTGGGTTTTTGTGGGGGGGGGGGGATTGGATTTTTAATAATATTCATGGCATGAAAAGAACGTCTAATAATCTCTCTTTTCAATTGTTTTATTTTGTCAAAAGGTATTATCTATTGTGAAATCTGTTTCGAAATGACACATTTCAAACCGTTAATTATTTGCTTTTGCTTACAACAATTTATTGCTGGTTTGCCAGCCAGAACAGTTGTGTAATTCGTCCAATCGTATATGACCAACAAATGTTGCCATGTAAAGAAATATTACACACACGTACGCACACAAACACACACATACACACACACACACACACGTGTAGAAAATGCACTGTAACAGGACGAGTTAAGAAAGTGATTGACCAAAACTCTCACTGTGACAACACAAAGCTCTGACAGAGGAAAAACTACGCATGATAGCCATTCAAAATGCTTATTTTGTGCTGAAACAATGAGCCTCATTCATAAACCATTTTTAATTAGCTTTCAATCAATAGATCTATAGAGCAGACCGGAACATTCTCATCACTCTGTGCGTTCACTCATCGTCTTTCTTGAACTTAAGACTAATAATAAACAGCTTCTCAGACTGGGTCAGATATGTTTTCTATTCCCTTAAGTATATTTGATATTAATATTTCATGAAAAAGTGAGACATGTCAATTTTTATGTATAATATACGGTATAGTATTTAACTTATGTACAAAGTATTTATTTTAATTCTTATGTCGGTGAGAAGCCTAAAAGGGCTTACATATTTTTAATCGGATTTTATAAAGAAAATATACATCATAATTTTTTTTCAAATTATTACTCTTATATTTTGTTGTCATTGTTAACAGTTGTTGTTATGTATAAACGATGTATGCATGGTATGTATTATTGCCGACAATAAATAATGTATTCATTTCATTCATTCATTCATTTATTCATTCATAAACACAACAGAACATACGAAGCCAAAACAATGTCATTCGTAGGGACAGTCTCATGTTTAAGACCTGGCAATGCATAAATGACATAGAGTCCTACAGAAAGAAAAAGAAACAGTTTACCAAGAATATAATAACTCTAAAACATTAGTCAGCCTTAACCGTATTGTCCACACTGTTCCAGATGTTTATATTGCATTAATCCCTGCCTCCCCCCCCCCCCCCCCAACCACCCAACACAGACACACACACACACACACACACACACACACACACACACACACACGTACCACCCAAAGTTTTTGGATTATTAAAAATCATAGTCACATCCTGTTTTTTAGACTCCTCCATTTTGGTATAATTGAGAAGACTGATATCCTGACCGGTTTACATAACTTTTCGTGCATCTGTCTTTCCCATCACGTTTGACAAGCTGTTTATTTGAATATTGGCTTGATCTTCTGCCCCGGATAGTGTAGATCGATTTCCTGAATCGCTGAATATCCACCCCTCTCTTATGTCTCTCTTCTCTCTCTCTCTCTCTCTCTCTCTCTCTCTCTCTCTCTCTCTCTCTCTCTCTCTCTCTCCCTCTCTCTCTCTCCCTCTCTCTCTCTCTCTCTCTCTCTCTCTCTCTCTCCCTCTCTCTCTCTCTCTCCCTCTCTCTCTCTCTCTCTCTCTCTCTCTCTCTCTCTCTCTCTCTCTCTCTCTCTCTTTCAATCTATCTGTCTATCTAATTTATCTCGCTCTCTATCCATCTATCTCTATTTATCTATCAATTCTATCGATTTCTCCCCCCCCTCTCTCTCTCTCTCTCTCTCTCTCTCTCTCTCTCTCTCTATCTATCTATCTATCTATCTATCTATATATATATATATATATATATATATATATATATATATATATATTATATCTCAATCAAAACGTCTCTCATTCTCTCTTTCTCTCTATCTCTCTATCTCTATCTCCATCTCTATCTCTCTCTTTCTTTCCTTCTCTCTCTCTCTCTCTCTCTCTCTCTCTCTCTCTTTCTTTCTCTCTCTCTCTCTCTCTCCCATCTTTCTCCTCTCAATCCTTTTTACTCAATCAACAAAGGCCGTTCTTGCTATCTAAAAAAAAAGGAAAATCAATTTTCATTTAGGCATTGAAAAATTCGTTTGACCGTATTATCCAAGTCAATAGTCAGTCTGAACGGTTCTGAAATGGAGCAATGAGATTTATCGTCTTTTGATATTATGAGAGAGATACATTCTTTATTTGAAGTACTCGCGAGGACACAAACGTTGGCTCAAGCGCTTGGATCTTAGTATGTTTAGTTTAGTTCTGTTTTTCCATAACAAGTTTTGATTTTCTCATTTAATCATAGGGTCGTCTACCATTATTTATCTACCAATAACTGCAGACGAAACAGTTTTCATCTCCACTCGAGTGTTATTGACAGTAAGATAAGACATTAGGTAAGTGCAAGCTCAAAACCCAACTTGTAAAGGGTTAGGATTGCTAAGAATAAATTTGAAGGAAAAATAATTTTCTGGAGGGAGGATATGGTGTCATATTACAGACCATCTCTGCAATAAAGACAGACATAAATATCAGTTTTAACGATAACTGGGCTGCCTTGTAAATCTAGAATATCATAAGGTTTTAGATACTCAACAAGGTAGGAATTATCTGTCAAAGACGTTTTACGAGGAAGCCACAAGCACTAAAATCTCTATAGACTTTTTAAATCTCCATTTCAGTTCAAAACATTTGATCACATCAAAATCAACTACATCCATTTTGCTACTTGACAGATACGTTTGGTTATTTCTTGTTTACCAGATGGAAGCTTTAATAAATATTATGTTCTTTACGAAAAATGAAATATTTTGCACACTTCAAGAACAATTTTATGGCAAAACATTACTGGCAAGGTAGGGCGTCAATTGTTCTTTGTTTTGAAAGAAATGGGGTACTCGTGAGTTCACGTGCAGTTACTAAGAGTAGCTTAGTCCAAAAGGGTTTATATATCTTGCCCGTTCGAGTGAAGATACAACCAACATTTTAAAGATTAAATGAAAGCTTTTATTCAATTCACGAAGATATGTGATGTGGACATTGTCGTTTTTTAACAAAACGCGATGAATGAAACATTAAAGACGAAAGAAAGATTCGTTTATAATCTTTCAATCATCGCGTTGTGTTGATACGGAAACCCGAAACGTCCACATTAACTGTCTTTGAAAATTAAAACGAATCTTGTATTCCATTTTTTTTCCATTTTCATTCATTTCTTTTTTTCCTCGTAATTCAAGCATCAACATTTGCATTGGAAAGATTCAGGAAATTTGTGTTTGTGAATTGTTTATTTTAATTCTTTTTAGTTGTTCTTCGCCGTCAAGAATTACAATTTGATCCACGCTACCGTTGAGCAAAACAAAGGGATTACAGGATCGGTAATAAGACTAGGGTCATTGAACCCAAGTACGATTCGACAAATCTTCAATTCCAGAAAAGATCCGATTCAGTAAGCCTGAACTATCATCCCATGCATTTAATGTTCCTTAAAGTAGGGGAATTAAGTCAGTTGCTTCAGAGTCTCGGGAAATGAATTAATGAATGTTAATAAGCAATTAAAGAGTGGTTTTCCAAAACTCTCTAACTCCGTTTTCCCATTTTGAGATTTTGATGATTATTTCCCCTAAAATTTATAATCCAATGTATTATTTTTTCATGTTTAAACTTCAAATTCCCACAATCTAAGGAAATTCTTGTGTGCCAATTGATGCTTAAACGTTTCAATTTATTTTGTGGATGGAAAATCTCAAAAAGTAGAAAAATCGACTTCATGAGTTTTGGAATACCAGCCCTCAATTCTATGCTGCACATTCATCCCTTTCTCTCTCTCTCTATCTCTCTCTCTCTCTCTCTCTCTCTCTCTCTCTCTCTCTCCTCTCCCAATCCTACCCCGACGTCATAAAAAGTAAAATTTTCATTTTCAAAAGCGAATCACTCATTAGCGCCCATTTCGTATTTTTATTAGCATTTTTAAAATCCCGTCGTTGTGATACTCAGTACCGCCTGTATTTCGTTAAAGCCCCATTTGACAGATTTTTAGGATTGAGGCTTTTTGAATTTTCATTATACTTATTTTAGCCAAATTAAAAATGCTTTTTTTGTCCGAGTACGCTGAATAGGCAAGTACTTATTCATACGTGAGTCAAGTTGGATAATGTGTATCGAGAGTTTTCCCACAAAGCATAACATTTATCATCATTGCCAGCCATCCAATCAGTGACGGCACCACCACGCTTAACATCACTGGATTTTGTGACAAAGCAACACACTGTCCCGACCCAACAACCCAGAACCACACATTTTACAACAATATTAGCCAAGGATTCATCCAGCAGAGCCAGAAAATCAAAGGTACTCTGATCTGCGTCTGATTTGAAGATATTCTATTTCCTCTTTAGACCAACCATGAAGGAACTTGGTAGCGGGGTTCAATCTAGATATGACAAAAAGTATAATGTCGGACCAGTACTCTATCTAGAGATTAACTCACTCAAGCCTAGCCTTTACCTCCACTCTGTCCACTCTCTCAAGATACTTTTGGTACTCTTCGAAATTGATAAAATAAATATACTGTTAATTAATCTAAAAGAAAATTGGTATGTACGTGGTTTTGTGCTGACTACAAATACCAGTTTAAAATATTAAAAACAATCGTTTTAATAATATGCATATGATTTGTCTCGGGAAAATATGTAACTAACGATAGGGTAGATGTAGCCACGGTCTAATTATACCGGGATAGTTTGTGGTAGGCTTGAAGGAATTAAAGTGAAACATTAACAGCCAGTCTTATGTAATATGAATCTGGAATAATATGTGGCTTCAAAGGATTGTTTTGCTGGAAAGAATAGAAAGCTAAATACGATATTAGTATTCCACGAGACCGTAGGAGGTTGGGAATAATAGCGGGAAACAATTGGTAAATGTTGTCGATGTAGAAAAAGATTATGAAACATGATATGAATGTGTTTGCGTATTTTACCGTCTGTAGCGAACTGACCTGTTTTAATTACGTGGTCTCTCAAATATACCACCAAGAGTCATCAAAATGAAGTCGCATAAAAGGTTCACCATTTGGTTTTCAATCTTTGTGATCACCAGGGCCAATCCTTCAAGCCCATAACATATCGTTAGCTGGGTCATAGATCAATACAACACAAAAGTCTTCCTTTACTTGTATTTTAAAGATCATGTTTAAAAAAATAAAAAAGAAGAAGGGTCGGGAAAATGCTGATTGTTATTTTGTTTCATTCCCATGAGAACAAAATAAGATTAGGATGATTAACAACCCATGCGTTCTGAAAGAAACAAGTCAAAGGATCGAACTGAGTTACATTCGTGATGCTTGAAAGCATGGTCTTTAATCATCAAAAAGGGTATTTTGTTTTAAATGTTATCCGCGTCTTAAAGGCTCGAGTGACTGGTTCTCCATTTTCTTCACAGCTTAACCTGAACAATTATTTTATAAAAGTTCATTTGACATGTTCCAATCGATCAGAAAACAAAGCAGGCGAAAGGGTGAATTGCCTTTTTAATGCCCATGAGTACAATACAAGCATGCCAGCATGAGGACAATGAGCCCTTGTGTTCCAAATGAAACAGCTCAAAGGAACAGATCGGGTAGATTTCGTGATGTTCGGAAATATGCTCGTTAATCTTTTATAACTAACCCTTTCTTGATTCGATTCTTTCTGGAACAAAACTGAATGCTTCTTACTTATGCTGTGGAATAGTTATAATTTTTTTAAACTCTAAACAGAGAGTTTATATGTGGATTACTTTCATTTCACGTGTTGTTGGGATATTCAATGGAAAATTCATACAAAAGGGGAAAGACAGAGGAATAATTCATAAAACTCGTTTATATGTCTTAAGTGACTGGAAGTTAAAATAATAAAATATTTTGAAGAAGTGAGCAGTAGAACCAGAAATATTAAGACTGTATTCCTCAGATTGAATTCTTTTCAAAACACAAATTTTCCAACGAATTAAGATACAGCTGCAGACAAAGTTGTTTCCATCGAGAAGTTTCAGTTGCATCGCAAATACTTGGTGAGAAGGAAAAAATATGTCATGATTTGAACACTGTTTGAAGAAAATAGGAGAATTTGCAATTCTAACATAAGTACGAATTTTTTTTCTTGCAAACGTATATCTAAACGTTTCAATTCTACGGTTTGAGACATAATTAAATTTGTTATTATAATAATCAAATAAATAAAATAAAATTCCCTTTATTCATCCCAAAGGGGGAATTTGTCTCTAGCCGCGGTGCAGCGCCGCAAATTGAGATAGGGCGAGGTGACTTGCTCAGGCCATACAGCGCAACGGCGGGTGATCTAACTCGGTACCTTTCGGGTATGAAGCAAAGACCGTACCGCTGGGCCAAGATGCCCCTAGCATGGGCTAACACATGAAAATCCGCTTTGAAAAAAATGTTATGTGAGATTGCTTGAGTAATAGCATGGCGTTTGTTTAGCATGATGAGTGGTGAATGAACACTCACAAAAATTATTTGAGACGCAAACAATATAATCGCAAATAGGTACTCGCATCTAACCACAAAACGAACACATAGATACATTCATAAAATCACAAACATAGTACATAATATACAAACAAGCTCGCACACAAACATGTGGAAACTCATTGAATTAAGAATAGCGATTAACATTTCAATTGCAACAACGATTCTCCTGCATAAAGACAGTCGTTTAAATGATGTTTGTTCGTACTGCAACAATAACATCATCTCCAAATAATCAGTCAAGCAGTAATGCACGTCGTTTCCTTGTATTGGTATTTTGCTCGTGACATTAATAACAATTCATGATACAATATCTAATGCAAATAATATATAAAAACGCAGCAAACAAACAAATAAAATAATCTCGATGGGTTAGAATAATAACACAGTGTCTATAGCATCGCCCGACACAATTTGTCGATTGAGATAAATAAATTACCAACAAAACATGATTATCACATTACGTATTGTCTTTCACTCAGTCATGGAAAAAATAAAACATTTGCGACACATCATCTCAAAACGAAATTATATTGGCATGAACAATACGAAGAGTACTACATTTTTAAGTCTCAATTTATGAACTGTTACTGTTATTAATATAGATATGGTTTGTTAGAAAGATTCAAATTTTCACTTTTGTGAACTAAACTCTGTTATTCTACCGATTTCGACATTAAATTTAATATTCAGATACTGCAGCTCATCCGACATAATACCATTTTGAAACGGTTGGTCACATTTAAGTAGCAAATAGAGATGAATCATTTTTGGATGACGAACTAGCTAGTTAGCAGTAATAAATAATAAATAATGAGAAAACTGCAAATAGAACTATAGAAAACGGTGACACTGACACAGCCATCAATAAAAGGAAATCTCCAGAGATCAATTCAACTTTCAAATATCCAGAGATTTAACAACGCCTCACGCAAGGTCATGGAAAGTTGTTGACTGACTAAATCCCAAATCGAAATCACTTTGTCCCTGGATTATTATTTTCTTTTTTTTTTTTTTTCTTTTTTTTTCAACTTATTTTTTCTTTGTTTCAAAGCTTTTAGAATTAATTTGTAAGGGAATTTGTGTAGACGACAATTCTACAGTCTTAATTTAATTTTCAAATATTGGACGGTGGAGACAGTTAAATGGAGACTGAAATGGGGACTGTAATTTTTTTTATTTGGGAAAGGCAAAAGCATTCTGTTTTGTCTCATTTATATCTTTACGGCTGAAATGAAACCTGAGTTGAGTCGGTGTTATTGCTCATTTGGTGGAAACGAAACGTTAATGGCAGATTAGTATAGAATCGAACCCCGCCTGTAAAAGGGTCCACTTAGCATAAAGAACGAATTGAAGAATTTTGAGCAAGCAGAAATAATAGAGTAACGTTTTACTAATAGGAATGGCTTAATATATGATTCTTGCACTCTTGCCTTTTGGAATTGATTCAATAGTCTGATGTCACGTCGCCCAGCAACGGCGAGCAGCGTGGTTGTCGTACTAGTGAGGTCGCTGCGAAGTTTTATTCTCTATTGTCTTCTGGAACTTTCTTACTCACTTCATTTCTTGTTCTTATCAACATAAGTGCCTGCTCCACCCACTTTTCTTCATAATAGATGCCATAGATTTGGCCTCACAGGACAACAGATCGTAATGTTTTAACACTGATGCAGCTCTCAAGCCGATCTTGGGATCAATTTTTGTAGATCCAATTTGTAAGCTATTGTAGAAAGCTAGAGCCAAAATGGAATGAAGGGCGTTGTCAGGGAGAGTGATTTGCTTTCACCGCCCAGTATAGTAATTTTCTGTTGATAGATAGATAGAGTTGGAATGGGGAGGTGGAGGATTAACCGTACTCTGGGGGGAAAAAAACTCGTATTTAAAAATTTGGCCAGAAAACTCGCCGTTCAAATATTTATCGATTTAAATGACCCTCATCTTGGCAAAAACTCTCAAACCTGGGACCTCCGCAAAGCCCCAGGTTTGAGAGTTTTTGCCAAGATGAAGGTTATTTAAATTGATCGATTTTTGAAGGACGAGTTTTCTGGCCAAATTTTTAAATACAAGTTTTTCCAGAGTACGGCAGTTAACTGGTTAAATGTGAAAGTGATTGACGTAGAAAAACTAAGGGATTGGTCAATGGCCAAACCAATGTTGATATACACTGACAAAACACTGTTTTTACAGTTTGGACAGAAAACTTAAAACATCCACAGATTAACATGACCTCCAAGTTGAGTAAAAGTTACGAACTTGAGACTTTGAAATATCAGGTTTGGGACTTGGACAAGTTGGGGTCGTCTTAATCGATTGACGGATTTATTTGAAAGATCGACCAATTAAAATGATCCATTGAAGTATCAGATATGACACCATGAGACGATTTGGAGTGGATAGAATTTATAAAATATTTGAAGTTTTCAAGCCAAAAAATGGACAAGAATGTTTTATCAGTAAACGAATGAATTAATTAATTAATCTACCCGTTTGCAAAAACGCGACAACAGGGAAAAATTCCTTACATTACAATTTTTAAAATATCTGATAATTTTAGTCCTGCTCAAAACCCTCATTTTGATGATTGAGTAAATGTTTAATCGGAAAAGCCAGTTTTTAAGACAGCATATAAAAGGACATATAGAGCTGTCATATATATATAAAGAGATAAGAAAGCGGGTGAAGAGTAAGGTTGGAGGAAGGCAGGGAGTCTATTTGTTTGATTATTTACTCCTCATAGGAAGAGATTTAGAAGGTGATAGACATTGAAAGGGAAAATGACCGATTCCCGTGACTAACTAAATCGATAAAACTATTTCTTTAACATTATGTTTCTACTTAAAAAGGATGTAATGGCAGCATGGCATTATAACAGAGGAAATAGATCTTCTTAACGACTATAGGTCGGGACCGGATAATTGGCTCTGTGACAGGAAAAGGGGAAAGTACGATTCGGCCATCGGGGAAGAAAATAGGAAATCTCTCAAAAAAACATTTATAATATATTTCCTATAAGAAACTGAAAACGATGAAGATGAATAAATAAGTTAACAACTATTCAACAAGGATGTATCCCATTTTAAAGAAACTCACAAATCACGATGTTTTCAGAGAGTAATGACGTGTAGATCTATAGTAGAAATATACAATGACAGACAAATCAGTAGAAAATTATAAGAAAAATAATCTTAAAAAGAAATCATTATCCCTCGACCAGGAATAAAACATCACAGTTTCTGATTGCTGGAAATATGTGCTACCATGACATCACACATTTTTGTTAAGAACTTGAGCGTTTATGTGGCGCGATATCCACTTTATGTGCTCAAGGCATTTTACAAAAGACTGAAAGCAAATAGCAACACTTAACATCAAGGATGAGATATAATTCATATAAGGCGTTATTAGAATTACTTTTTTTCGACAAAAGGATTCGCTGCTATTAACTATTTATTCATTGTTCATCTTGATAATGGTGAGAAATGTGATTTAAAAGTATTTTTCAAGGACTCAACTGTGAGCTGCCCACAGCTGGACTCAAACCCTAGACTTACAAGTTAGGAGCCGAGAATTATACCACATGATAGACATCTAGATTATGTTTCCAAACTTGATCTTATTGCTATCTCCTATAAAAGTAGGAGAATGTCAGGAAAGATGAATCGCATTTACCATCCAATGCCACTCTGGTTGATTGATAGAAATAGCCTTGGAATGTGATACAACTGACGGTATTGGAGTCGTCACTCGGTGAAAAGGGTGGCTTTTAAATGGGCAAAGTCCAAAGTCCATGACCAATGACATCGATAAAAAGACTTTTTTGTGTAAAAAAATTGGTGGTTCGCAAACAATCTGATCATGGTGGGGGGGGGGTTATTCTCCCAAGGTCCCAAATAAGGTTTAAGAAGTCTCTGCTTTAAGAATGTGTCAAATAGGGAGTTATCATTAAACCATCGGAATAGGAAATATGTGAGAGAAAAAATAATAAAATGCGTTTTTTAGGAGACCGACATCTTAACTTGTGTAGAAACTCAACACCTAACGAATGTTGACAGAGAATTGGATTTGCTTTCAATATTAGTGCTTTTCCCTGGCTTTGTGAATTGGAGTACGAATGGGGATAATAACGTTGTTCTTAAATATGACAGTGATGGACGTGGAAAGGGCGAGGGAGCACTGCCTTCGTTTGTATATCGATTTGTTTGACACTTTTTACCCACGAATAAAACAAAAGGTTTACAACCATCATAGAATTCGAACATAGTAAATGTTCTTCTACTGGACAACTGGAAGTCGAGAACAAGTATTGGTCCTGTCACAGGAGAAGAGAAAGTTACACACTGTGGTCATAGATAATAAATAATCTCCGAAAAGAAACGGATGTACAGTATATTTCTGTAAAATTAAGTGACCACCAATACAATACATGGTTTAAAAGTATATATTTATCTATTTCGTCCTTTTTTAAATAGATACTTAAATGTTTTCTTTCATTTAGAAAATTGCTATGACGTTTCCAGTGGTTTTGAAGGTTTGATGTTTGGATTGAACAAAGATAATCCTATTGGCTCCTTTTATGTATGGAGGTGACACTTAAATTAAATTAAGAGTAGTACCGGGTGTTTGTATTATTCATTTTGTTTCTCGTTATTGATTGATAGAATTGAACTTGGTAGAGGGAAAGAATCAGGACAGTCAGTTGGTGATAGGTAAAAATTGGCAAATTTGACTAATCGTCGCCCAGCTGTATCATGTTAGGACGTACTATATGCTGAAAAATCAAATTACAGTTAAAACTGATCAATGAATATATAGAATCCTGGTTTTTAAGTACTTTTGAGTATGATATTCATTCTTCTAGATAAACCATAAAGTCATCCCAAAATTGAATATTTTGGCTATAAATTCCATTTTCATCTCCTGACTCATCCCGACATAAGACCGTTTTGAGGCAGTGGGTCACATGTCTATGACTGCCTAGATCTATAAAATAATTTATTTGGTACAATCTATTTCCCCTTCGAGTAACCATAATAATAATAATAATAATAATAATATACAGATCCGTATGTAGTTATTTTTACGGCTATGTTCTGAATCAATAATTGGCTCTGCTAAAAGAAAAAGAAAAAGAAGGAAGTGCCAGGCGCCCATGAAATCGATGTTATCTTTTCTTTACATTTTTGTAAATTAGATCCGTATGAGAATGAAGAAAAAATGATGATTATTAGAATTCACACTATTATGCGTACATGAACATATATTTTCAGAGAATACCATTTGACACAATTATTAAACGTTGGAATCTGTCGGAATGGGGAAAAAAATATTAGATTAAATATTAAATATTGTATGCGACGTTCACTTATGTGTAGGTCTGATGACCCTATTCCTGATGGGTTCACCGTTGTAATGGAAATCTTTAAGAAAAATGATGCAAAATATTGTCCATTACAACAATCTTAAACTAGTCTCATAAGTGAGTTCGGATGTCAGACCTGTATATATGTACACCTCGATTGTGTCTCATTTGATGTATTATTATGTTGGCATATCAAAATTTTATCGATCACTGATCATGGGAAAGGTCTTTGCTGAAATTTATATTTAAAAACTAAAGATTAGAAGAAAATGACAACGATAATTTATCCAAATGATCAACCAGCGATTTACGACAACAAGCAGACCAAATAGCTTGTTTCTGAAGACCACGTCGAGATTGAAACGCATTCACCAGATGATATCGTATTGGCCACGAACCATGATTAAATGATACGATGAGTGAGCGTGTAAACCAACTTTTAGGAATGTTCGCCATCATAATGATGTTGGCTACAAACGAGTAGCGGTCGTAGCAACAGTGATAGCTTTCAGTAGTAGTAGTAGTAGTAGTAGTAGTAGTAGTAGTAGTAGTAGTAGTAGTAGTAGTAGTAGTAGTAGTAGTAGTAGTAGTAGTAGTAGTAGTAGTGGTAGGAGTAGTAGTAGTAGTAGTAGTAGTAGTAGTAGTAGTAGTAGTAGTAGTAGTAGTAGTAGTATAGTAGTAGTGGTATAGTAGTATAGTAGTAGTAGTAGTAGTAGTAGTAGTAGTAGTAGTATAGTAGTAGTAGTAGTAGTAGTAGTAGTAGTATAGTAGTAGTGGTATAGTAGTAGTAGTAGTAGTAGTAGTAGTAGTAGTAGTAGTAGTAGTAGTAGTAGTAGTAGTTGTAGTAGTAGTAGTAGTAGTATTAGTACTATAAGAACAGGAAGAAGAGGAATGCCGGATGAACGGAGGAAGAGGATAACAGGAGTCGAAATATATTGGCTTTGTAATAATGTGAAAAAGAAGAAAACAAAATAACTGTGTGAGAGAAAATGTGGTGAAAAAAACGAAGAGAGACAAGTAAGACAATATAAAGAACATACAGGAAAAGAAGGAGGACGAGGAATATAACCTATATTATTATGAGAGTGGATACAATAAAGATGTAAAAAAAAATAGTGAAATATGAGTCTGTATTTGACTATCCATTTACAAATTACCACTAGATATGTCTGTCACTGGTCAAAAATACTATTTGATTATTGTGTGAAAAATGGACTTTCCCGTCGGACGTGATGGAGTATAATTATTAGTTTCTCCTCCGCTTGTAAGGAGTTGGTAAATGGGAGAACGGTCGTGTAAGATTGAAATCCCGACTTCTCAAAGTTTACGGGTGAGTGGATCCAATCGTGGAGCTCAATAAATAATTCACAGTGTAATGGTGACTCCACAAGTGCTTTATAATACTACAATACTAAAAGAATGTTTTTGTATTACTTTCATACTCTACAATATATATATATATATATATATATATATATATATATATATATATATATATATATATATATACGGCTATGTAGTCTAGTGGTATGACACTCGCTTTCGGATCGGAAGGTCCTGGGTTCGAGCCTAGCTCGCTCGGCGCAGAGTTGAGTCCTTGGAAAAGACTCTTGACTCACATTATCTCACTGTACTCAGGTGTAAAATGAGTACCGGATCGTTAACAGCGTTGTCTCTGTCCGGAAAATTGTAATATAGCCTAACAGGCGTCATGTCTCGTCCTACGTGCTTTGAGGTTTCGACGAAAGGCGCTATATAAATATGCTTATTATTATTATTATTATTATTATTATTATTATTATTATTATTATTATTATTATTATTACGTATTAAGTGTTGTTGTTGGTCAGGTGACCCCTTGTAAAGCGCAGAGCACGTTTAGTGGATACTGCGCTATATAAAAGCTCATTTTTAATTATTTTTTAATATTACAATAGTAAAAATAATAGTCCATCTCGTTTATATTGAATAAAGCAGAGACAAAATAGTTTAAAATATGAAAAGTTGTCTCGTGATAATGAAAAACAATGCTCAAACTGAAATTTTTTACATACTTGGTTTGTTTCCATAATATGTTAGTCGAAACCGCTTTGATCATCACATAATTTATTTGATTTCTAAAATGAGTTTTAAATTCGCGCATTATATGATTAACATAGCGACATAAGGAAGGCCGATTAAATAAATTAATTAGTAGATCTAGTATACCTAATAATATTTACAGTCCTGACAACTAAACGCAAGTATGGACTTCATATAACATTTTTATAACGGAGAATAATTTGTACAATGAGCCCATAACAATTCGGTTTATCAGATCTGCAAAAGATTACACGTCGATTTAGTCTTTTATATCGTCAGATTGATGTTGTGTGTTCATTAATAAAATGTTACTGAATTGTACATCGTAATTTTTAATAAATAACCGTTTAAACCTCGTGAATTAACAACCAGGTTACGAGGACCAGGAATACAAGCAATAAATGTCCATGTTTAACCAGTTAATTGCCCTATTCTGTACAACCATTTATTTAAAAATTTGGCCAGAAAACTCGTCCTTCAAATATTGGTCGATTTAAATGAGCCTCATCTTGTCAAAAACTCTCAAACCTCGGATTTGCGACGTTGAGAATGCCACAGTTTTTGCCATGATGATGGTCATTTAAAGCGATCGATATTTGAAGGACGACTTTTCTGGCCAAATGGAGTTAAATATAATTTTATTATAACTGTTATAATATATAACCGGAAATAGAGTGGCGGATACCATTTGAACAGCTTCGGTCGTTATTACTAAAATCATGAGTGGAGGAAGATTGTGGGTTGAGATCAATAGACTGCATTATACGCCAGAACTTATAAAGTAGCTGGATCACCGAAGGTCATCTAGATGCACTGATATTGTCAAGTAAATTCATCAAAAATTTATTATCATGGGAGAACGAGATTCTTGATGGAATAATTAGAAGGACGGCTACCATAAAAGAGTCCATATAAAGGATCCGGTTAGCCAAATTGGCAGAGCATTTGCTTCCCACTTAATGGGATCAGTACCGAGGTTTTTTCTCCAACTTCCACCCCTGTCCATCTATCATTAATTGGGCAGCTGGGTTTGTTACATCAGACGTAAAGTACTTTGCGATGGACTAGCATTCTATCTAAAGAGTGGTAGGGAAATATTACTGTTTGTTTAAAGCTATAGAAACTATAAAATAAATTTTCCGGCTCCATTGGCCTTGTAGCTCTTAAATACTATTATAAAACGATTACAGAGGAAGTGACGTGTTTTCAAGAAGACAGTCATCGGCAACTTATATATACAAGGACAAGAATTAATATAAGTAGATAACACACTATTGTTT
>NC_088360.1:125088714-125093714 GCF_034508935.2 Berghia stephanieae | reverse complement strand
AAGAAGAAGAAGAAGAAGAAGAAGAACAAGAAGAAGAACAAGAACAAGAAGAACAAGAAGAAGAACAAGAACAAGAAGAAGAAGAAGAAGAAGATGATGATGATGATGATGATGATGATGAAGAAGAAGAAAAGGAAGAAGTTATCATTATGAACTCAATTATAGCGTGTCTACTTTACTTAGAATAAGTTTATATATATATATATATATATATATATATATATATATATATATATATATATATATATATATATATATATATATATCCATTCTTTAAGTGTTTTGCAACATTATAGAACGTAACACATGCACCTTATCGAAGATATAATTGATTTATCGAATAACAATTCCATCCATAAAAAAAGATTCTGTTGAGGTGGTAGCCAATCAATACTTTATGTAATATTTTTTTTTCTTAGTTCTTATCACGTGTTGATAACGTGTTAAGATAGATATCTCAAATTACGTCGTCACTATTTTATGTAACGCATGGTTTAGAAGGGTTTTTTTTTAATAACCACTCTTGGACTTTATAATAAGTTTAATAATTTCTAGAACAAAGTTTATATTACAATTCACAGTCATTTTCAACATGCTTATATTGTTTTTCCTCCAAGTATTACAATTAAATTTGATAATTTTCCTAGTTTAACATTATCATTATTTTTTTATGAATATATTATATTCTCCCATCAATCATAAGATCAATCTCATTTTCGTTGGCGTGAAATATAAGACGACAGCGTTATTAAAAGTTCTCCGTCTGGATTCATTTAAGCCTTTTATTCTATTTATGAGCAAAAATCATCTAATAATGCATCTGCTCAGTTTACTGGTTATGATTATAGTATATCACGCCGTCATATCAATGGAAATAATATATGCTAAGAAAAATTTACAAAAAGATCTTTATAAATAATATAAATACGAGCGTAGAGAATAAAATTTAAAGTTGTGAAACCAATTTAAAGATTTGGACACTGACACAAACCAATAGATTTATTCTGATTATAATGTTTCGAATTTGAATGGCTCAGCTCAAATTTGATCAAAATAAATACTGCATTCATTTTGAGCTTACCTGTGATTTATAACCATATTCAACGCATTTATAAATTCACTCGTGGACGAGGATGTGTATTAACCCTCTCCTTACCAACCATAGGAAAATTGTAACATTCGTCACAATACAACCAACAATTTTATCATTCTGATTTCTTTTGTACATCATCAAATTTACAGAAAATGTGTTGTTATAGCTATAAAAAATTGACACTGTATTATCGAGCTGAACATTTTGCTGAACAATATTGTGTATAGAATGTACTTGTTGAATTCTGTTTGAGAAAGAAAATTCTATTTTATGTTAGGTGGGCGTGACGTTTTCGGGAAACTCTGAAAATGGATTGTAAGGAGAGAGTTAATTAACCTCTAGCAGTGCTTGGCGCTTGCAAAATGAGTTTTGGACATAGACAACACAGTTTTGTACCCCGAAAGTCCTAGCGTATTTACGTCCGTCTTTTTTCTATTAGGTTCAAACTCGAAGACCATTTCAGGCAGTCCAAGCAATTCGAACGCGTTACTACTAGCTATAGGCACACCAAGGATGCAAGAGAACACAGAATATACACGTGATAATGTACAATATAGCGCCATATTTCAATGACGCAAAGTCCCCATTTTAAAAAACAATTATGTGAAAAGTTAGACAAATAATTAAATTAGCTACAAACAATTGGAAAAATTACAAGACTATCTTACACTGAAATCACCTTACAAGCTAGCAACCCACTGAAACCTAAACGCAGTCAAAAAGTACTTCAATCTATAATTATGAACACAAAAATAGCTCCTAATACACGATGTAATGACAACACTAGAAACTTTAAACGCCAGTAAATATAGTGAGTGGTTGTTAAAATGATAAAATTATACATCGATTTCCCAAAGTGCTTCCATTTCTATCCACCCATTGACCTTTCCTTTAAAAGTATTGTTAAATCAGTCCTTTTTTACAACGGTGAATAAAACATTAATAAAGAAAGGGTTTTAGTCGAGTTCCAAGAAAGCACAACACACAATACAACACCGTGAAATCCCCAGTGAAACAATACACCAGTCAATAATTCTGGTTCCGACTATGGGATTCACACACGCGCGAGCCACAAAGCGTAATGACGATCCACAGAACAATAACAATAATAATGTAGAGGACTTCGATAAAGAATGTCTAGTGTAGAGAAAAGCGAGAGCGAGAGGCTCAGGCCACGTGTCAGAACTTTGTTATCCACACTTATAACTATTCCACTATTACTCCAACAAGTACACGAAACAAATAAATTATGTTCTGGTTATGCGTGAATGGACCGTCTCACTTGATTGACCCACCCGAAATGAACACATGCTTTTCCAAGTACAATGACAATGAGTGAGGTAATCGAAGCAAGGACATGACTAGTAGTTGCGTTGAGGTAAGCGAGTATTCTGGTGACTCTACACTATTCAATGAACGATGAACAACAGTCTAGTGACAGTCCTCGTCGATCCATTCTGACAACACCGATAGCTATGGTCGGTCTGGGACTGGCAATGGTGCCAGGCAGTAAACAAGCAAAATAAAAATAAAGAGTGAAGGGAGAGAGAGCGCATAACTCACGACTAAACCCATCGTGCATCAAGTCCTGTTTATACAGCTCACCGAATAATGATGAGCAAAAGAAAAAAAAGTGGCGTTGGGGGGGGGGGGGGGGGGGGAGGTCTTTGTTTTGCATTGTGATGTAATGAATTTTGGAGTTTACATTTATTGTGTATTTTTCAAGGGTTTTGTTCTTCTTTCTTTCTATTTTTCAAACTTTTTCTTCTGTATGTGTATTCATCTGATCAAAACAAGGCAATTAAGCAGCCACTAGCTATAAAAGTGATATTGAGACTTATTAAATGTTATAGTGTTCCAATTACCAAAGCAGAATAGTTTTGTTCTTTGTAATAATGGAAGTTATTCGTTATTTGTCTCAAGCATTATAATTACCAACATCACGGCAGTGTATCGCTGCTGTTATTGAGCTATCGCAATTACGTTCGATTGTAAGTATACCATATCATAAAGCTTGTGATTTGGGGGTGGGGGTGGGGGGTATTCTGTCCCGTCAAATGCTCATGGTTAGCACAAAAAAAAAAGCAATTTGCCCAACAATCAAATCAAGCATGTGCAATATTAACTGCTTAATCATCTCTCTCACTAGTACAGAAATATCAAACAATGACGTCCACTGAAATCTTAGTAGATATATTAAAAGATTGTGCTTTGACTGGTTCTTAAATGTCCTTATCCCCTGAACACAAAATTTGAAATCAAATTTGACCCTTACCTATCTCTGCTTCCTCCTCCCATTCCTTTTCTTTCTCCTCTTCCTCTCTATCTCTCCCTCTTCTTCTTCTTCTTCTTCTTCATCCTCCTCTTCATCCTCCTCCTCCTCCTCCTCCTCCTCCTCCTCCTCCTACTACTACTACTACTACTACTACTACTACTACTACTACTACTACTACTACTACTACTACTACAACTACTTTCATATTTGTCATTCATTTCATGTAATCATCACACCAAAAAAGATATCCCGTTTATCACCATCATCATCATCATCATCATCCTCATTATCAACACCATCATCATCATCATCATCATCATTGTTGTTGATGCTGTCGTACTTTTTGCGGACATTAGTCGTCGCATCCATCATCATTAATATATATTATGGTTTTCTTCCACTTTTTGTTATCATTCATTTTTCAAAACCATATAGCCCAAAATCCACTAAACGTGCTCAAAGCGCTTTACAAAGGGTCCCTGGTCAACAGCAACATTCAACATGTAGGACGGGACATAACGCCTGTTAGGCGATATTACAATTTTTAGGACAAAGCCAATGCTGTTAACGGCCAGGTACTCATTTTACACCACCTGAGTACGGTGAGAGAATGTGAGTAAAGAGCCTTTTCCAAGGACTCAACTATGAGCCGAGCGCAAGCCTCGAAACCAGGACCTTCCGATCCGAAAGTGAGTGTCATACCACTAGACCACATAGCCTAGACTTATTCTTATCTTTTTGAACGGGCGGTGTAGCAGTGAGCACAGCGAGGCGAAGTGGAAAGCGGTTCGCTTCCTACCCTGGCAGTAGGGTCCAGATCCAAGTCCAAACGTCGAGCTGTTTGGCCTTGAGCAAATCATGTAACCCTTACTCACTTATGACACTGTACTGCAGGTGACACCTGACACACTAAAAGAAAAGACCTTTAAAAATGAATTTCCCATAGGAATATAGATTAATAATTTATTGATTTCTAAATCTAGATATCGATCTCTCTATCTGTCCATCTGTGACCGACTTCCACTCAATCCATCAATCCATCTACTATCCAAATATCTCTTTATCTATCTACATAGCCATCTATCTATATTTTATTCGATGTCTGCTCTTGTCTCTTACTCTCAGCTATCTCTATCTATATATCTATCTCTCTCTCTCTCTCTCTCTCTCTCTCTCTCTCTCTCTCTCTCTCTCTCTCTCAATATATATATATATATATATATATATATATTCCTCTCTCTCTCTCTCTCTCAATATATATATATATATATATATATATATTCCTCTCTCTCTCTCTCTCTCTCTCTCTTTCTCTCTCTCTCTCTCTCAATATATATATATATATATATATATATATATATTCCTCTCTCTCTCTCTCTCTCTCTCTCTCTCTCTCTCTCTCTCTTTCTTTCTTTCTTTCTTTCTTTCTCTCTCTCTCTTTATTTCATTTCTCTCTCTCTCTCTACTTCTCTACATCTCTCTCTCTATCCCCCCCCCCCCCACACACACACACGCGCACTCACATACACACACAAGCTCGCGCGCACACAAACCGTGGCCTTCGTAAAGTTATGGCCTGATACCGTGGCCTTCGTAAAGTTATGGCCTGATACTGACCAAAAAATGACGTCA
>NC_088360.1:125056214-125083714 GCF_034508935.2 Berghia stephanieae | reverse complement strand
TATGAGTAATTCTCACTAAACCGTATTAACCAGACCATTAACGTTCAAGGTTAGACATAGTTTTGTGTGTTGGTCCGTTATACTTCCGGATGACAATGTTATGAGTTTCTTAGCCAAGCCAACGCATACCATCTATACAATGTGCAAGAACGTAAACCATTCCGACGGGTATAATTTTTGTGACGCGGAAAAAGACAATTTTGTCTGGTAGGTCTTATAGATAGTATGCGCTTGGCTTAGAAGCTCACAACATTGCCATTCGGAAGTGTAACGGGCCAACACCCAAAACTCTGTGTAACCATGAACTTTTATAGTCTGCATATACGTGGATAGCAAAAACAATAACAAAGACCCGAGTGACGTCAACTTCATTCTATCTATAGATAGTAGTAATAGATTGTGAGTTTCTTAGCCAAGCCAGCGCATACCATCTATACAATGTGCAAACCATCTCCCGACAGGTATTTCTGAGACGCGGAAAAAGACAATGTCTAAATGCAAGGGTTAAACGGGATTGCCTCATTATCACATTCGGTTTCTGTATTCATGTGCTCAATGTAAATCGATTGTGAGGCTAGGGATGCACGACAATAACCGTCAGATATCTTTACTGCATCCCCTTGTGAGCAGTTAAATGCATATGGAAGAGAGAGAGAGAGAGAGAGAGAGAGAGAGAGGGGGGGGGAGGAGAGAGAGAGAGAGAGTACTCAATCTTTCTATAAGGAACTGAAGGTTAATCGGTACACTATAGACAACTCTGGAAGAAAGATAACCATGCCCCTCGGACAGTCGTCCGAATATAAACAATGGCAGTTAGTGCTAAACCAAGCAATCTACAGGGTGTTTCGATGCATAGGATGCGTTTAAGTAAAATACCCATTAGTTCTACACGCCTGGTCAATCGGAGCAGCACAGAAAATACGTCTAACCTTTTAACGTTTATTGTCTGATTGAGCGAATCTAGTGAGAACAAATCACACAACTAGTGGTCGAAAAACAATGACAAAGAGCAGAGCGTTGTCAAATTCCTGTATCCTATAGATAGTATGCGCTTGGCTAAGAAGCTCACAACATAGCCATCCGGAACCATAATGGACCAACACACAAAACCATGTGTAACTTTAAACGTTAATGGTCTGGTTAATACAGTTTAGTGAGAATTACTCATAAACGCGGATGGCAAAAAACAATAACAAAGACCCGAGTGACGTCAACTTCATTCTATCTATTGTTTGAAAACAGCCATCTATACCAATCAGGTGTAGGTGTGTCACAAATCGGCTGTTCTTTTTATGCGTTTTTGTTTTTATTTATTTATATATTTATTTATCATTTTGTATTTTTTTTTTTAATTTTTGCCCAGTCATAACCGATAAATATTTAACGAGACAGTCTACTATTAATTATTTAAATAACATTGCGAAGCAAAACATGCGATATCTTGCTAGATTCAATTGTTTCCATGTCTTAACTTTACTGTTATTTTTTTTCCCCGTTTATTCGTTAAATATGGTTGCGCTGAATAAGAGGGGTTGTACTCAAAACGTCCTTATTTATATAGTTTCATTTTGAAGCCTTTGCATTTTCACGTCCATCTTCATTGTTTTTCTAAAGTTAACGATTCCCACAATTGAATTCAATAGTCTGATATCACGTCGCCCAGCAACGGCGGCCATCGTGGTTCTAAACAAAGAAAATCGGTACTTTTTATTCTTCATGCTGACTAGAACGTTTCATATGCCTTGTGATCAGAATGTGTAAAAGTCAAAACATGCTCAAATTTATATGTTTTGTTTTTTTCTCATCTGGATACGCTTTTATCCTCGTCGGAAAAATATTTCATAAGGGCATCCGCCATTGTTCCGATAGTTTACCATGCGTCATTACGAGGGAAGTGACGTTACGACTGTTGAAGCGTATTCTGGTGACGTATTTGTTGGCGACTTGTTTATTAGTGAGAAGTATCGTGATGCCCAATATCGAGTTCCTTAAGAGAGAAATATCGTGATGCCAAAAATCTAGTTCCTTAAGAGAGAAATATCGTGATGCCAATATCTAGTTCCTTAAGAGAGAAATATCGTGATTCCCAATATCTAGTTCCTTAAGAGAGAAATATCGTGATGCCCAATATCTAGTTCCTTAAGAGAGAAATATCGTGATTCCCAATATCTAGTTCCTTAAGAGAGAAATATCGTGATGCCCAATATCTAGTTCCTTAAGAGAGAAATATCGGGATGCCCAATATCTAGTTCCTTAAGAGAGAAATATCGTGATGGCCAATATCGAGTTCCTTAAGAGAGAAATATCGTGATGCCCAATATCGAGTTCCTTAAGAGAGAAATATCGTGATGCCCAATATCGAGTTCATTAAGAGAGAAATATCGTGATGCCCAATATCGAGTTCATTAAGAGAGAAATATTGGGATGCCCAATATCTAGTTCCTTAAGAGAGAAATATCGTGATTCCCAATATCTAGTTCCTTAAGAGAGAAATATCGTGATGCCCAATATCTAGTTCCTTAAGAATGACTGTCTTGTTGACTTTTATGAAAAGACATTCTAGAACCTTTTCAAACGAACGTAATTTCTTGATTACATACCAACCCCCTTTCACAACTCAACTCAAACTCGTCATCATTAAACTTGCAACAGAAACAAGTGTGGCTTTAACTTGCATTTACAACGAAGAGATTTTGGAAAGATAATCGGAAATTTAAACAAAGCACGGCTTTAACTAGATATTTCAGAGCTATAGTTCAAATAAAACAAATAGATATTTATGATAGCAAAAGCAATACGCGTGTATATGGACTTCTCTACACCATTTTGGACAAAATTGTTTGTGCAAAGATAAAGGATTGGTAACTCCACCAAACCAATACAGCTAATTTCAAAAACAGGGTTACCTCCCTTAGCCCACACCCGCCAAAGATTATCACACCGGGGCTTGGTGTGCAAACACTCTAGGGCTAATCAAGGATTTAAGCGATTGTCAATATTGAATTTTTAGCTATGACGATGACCACTTAACCCTTTCTGTAAATGAGTCAGAGCGTCAATAGTTTAACTTTAAATCGTCGAGTAAATATTGAAATAACTTGTCACATCGATTATAAACAATGACGTATAGCTGACGTCAGGGAGTCACTGGACAAGAAGAGAGCGTGTCTCCATTTAACTGAAATCATAAGAGCAGATATATATTACGAATGTACTTGATGAATGTGTGAATGTGAAACCGGCTATACCGACGATTTGCAGGTCTGATAACCCAAATCATGGGCTCATTGTTGTAATTGAAATCTCAATAAAAAACGACGCAAAATATTTCCAATGTTAAACTAGGTCCATGTGGATTTGGATGCCAGACCTGCATATATGTACACGTCGGGCTATACCTATGCATTGAAGAATAATGAAAGAGAACAATTGGAAACTAGCGGCTTTAAAATGGAAAGTGAGAGTCATGTAGTCAAGGCGAAAATAATGTGTGATGCACATTGAACATGTTGAAACTTTGAAAATGCGGTATAAAAATATGAATATTTTTTTCAAAGAAGAGAGGGACAGAGATTGAGAGAGAGAGAGAGAGAGAGAGAGAGAAGGAGAGAGATGTGGGATAATGTGTTGATGGTGTGAGGATTGAGAGAGATGTAGCCCAGCTGAGTCGTCTAGAACCGCGACCTCTTTGCCCCTACAATGCATAATGGATGCCCGTTATCCCCGTTTTCGTACTGGTTACCGGTTACCACTTACACCAAAATAGAACTGACCGAGATGGTGGCAATACAATATGGGTCAGTTTCTTTTGACAGTGAACAGGTTGACTTGGTTTCCGGGTGTCCTAAGTGTGAGGGAAAATGCGCCCCCTCAAGTAAAATGTTAAGATATGGTATATCTAACATAAAAACTTACTCAATATAAGAAGGTAAACTCACAGAAGGCAAATTACAAAAAAGTTTTGGAAAGAGTCAAAAAGAAATAGACCTAATTAAACATTGTGCTTTTCTCGTGGCAATCTAAATATTTTATTAAGTGTCATTCTGAAAATGATGTAAATTAAAATCCATTCCCCCTTATTACCGGTCACTCTCTCTCTCTCTCTCTCTCTCTCTCTCTCTCTCTCTCTCTCTCTCTCTCTCTCTCTCTCTCTCTCTCTCTTTTTTTTTTTTTTCTCCCCTCTCTCTCCCTCTTTATCTCTCCCTCTTTCTCTCTCCTTCTCTCTCTATCTATCTCTTTCTTTCTCTCTTTCTCTCTACCGATCTCTCTTTCTTTCTCTCTCTCTCTCGCTCTCTCTCTCTCTCTTTCTCTCTCTCTCTCTCTCTCTCTCTCTCTCTCTCTCTCTCTCTCTCTCTCACTCACTATGTCTCTGTCTGTCTATCTGTCTCCGTCAGCATGTCCTTACTGAATTTGACACTATGCTTAATAGTATGGTATATGTCCATTGCGATACCTTAAGATACTCGTACTTACAGATTTTTATAAGGACAGTGTCTCGATAGCTCATTTGTACACAAAAGATACGACGGCCTGTTGTGTCCGGTTTGGGTTTTTTTCTGAACCCATTACCAAAACAGCCGTGATTCTGTAGCCAGGTCTGTTAGAACGGGCGGAAAGTATTTCCATTTAGACTAGACTAAACTACAAAAAAGGAGAACAGTCATTCATTGTGGTCCGTTTAATTCTAGGGCAATCGGGATAGCTTCCAGCTCCCAGAACCTTATGGTTTCAAACGTCTCTTGCCTTTTTCTAAGATAAGATTAATTCATTCCTTGAGTGTAATTTTATAACAAATCGCATACCAGTCATACTGCCAAAACATTGAAAAACACCTTAGGATAATATCGATGAATTAAGAATTCAGAGAATACGTTGCAATGGTTTGACAAGTTGAGGGCCATCTTAATTCTTCGATCTTTGAAATAATCCTTGCTAACCAGAATGATAGCATGCATATTAAGAAAACACATAACACGTCCATCTTGGAAATTATTTCTCGTGGTCCTACCCAACAACACAAACTTTAGATAGCCTGATTGAATTATTAAATAATACCAGATATAACAATTCACAGACGAAGAAATTGATAAAGAAAAAGTCAGTTCTTTTTAATTCAATGTCTAGAAAAGCACACGAGAATCACAATTCCAAGTATAAGAGTTACAAAAATAGGCATATCCCATACACATACCTAAATAATTCGATTATTGTTTCAATGAAATAACATCTTTTTCTTTCATACAAACATTGCTTAAATGGTGAGTTCTTTATATCTTGGCGTTGAAATAGATGAAAAAATATGAAAGGCACTAAGTATATTATGTGCTGTTCCCCTGAAAATCTATCGAGAGATGAAATTGAGTGAGCAGACATTCAAACGGAATTGTAGAATAGAAATGCAGATAAATCCCATTTGCTACAAAGCTCTTGTGGAAAACAACAAAACCGTAACGAAATGCTTGCCTTCAGCTATAAAACGTGACGGCCCTTAAGCTGATGCAAGTTTTTGGATAATACCTATAATTTAGAAAATTACAAATGATGCATTACTCTATTAAAACCTCGTCCAGAAAATTTTAAGTCGGAATAACCTGGGTCGTTGTGACGGAAATACATGGACTGATTTGATACGTTAACATGTCGTCCTCTGTAAAAAAAAAAAATCACATGATTAAAATTTGGTCATAAAACTTCAAATATCGATCGATTCAAATGACCTCAATCTTGTCAAAAAACTCTTTAACTTGGGATGTCACCCGGGACTTCTTTAACGTCCCTGGTTCGAGAGATTGTGACATAATTTAATCGATTTTAATCGATTTATATTATTTGAAGAACGAGTTTTCTGGTCAAGATTTTAAAAACGTATTTTGTTTTCCGAATACGAAATATATTTAACTTCATTTATTATTACTCAAGTATAAAACATGCTTTGATCTTCAATGGGGTTTTCTTTTAGTTCTCAAAATGGAATAAGAGTAGATTCAGTATTGATTACATACTTTCCCATAAACTTTGGATTAAATTGCCTGAAGAAAATGTCATAGTTCATCTTTTGTTCTTGTCTTTGTAGTAATAAAGCTCATCTTATAATCAATTTGGTCCTTTAAACCCCATTACAAAAGAATAAAGTATTGATTTTTTTTCGTCCGCTCTCTACAGTTTAAGCGTGGAAAACAATCCTCACACCATCAACAAATTATTCCACATCTCTCTCTCTCTCTCTCTCTCTCTCTCTTTCTCTCTCTTTCTCTATCTCTATCTCTTCTTTCTTGTTCTCTCTTTATCTGCGTGTGTGTGTTTGTGTGTGTGTGTGTGTTGGTGTGTGTGTTTGTCGATATAATATGTCTTTGTATCTCTCTTCCTATGCACCTTATTTGATTTTTGATCAACTATACTTTTTTTAGTTTTATCTTGGAATATATTCAATTATCTCTATGCTCTATGTAAGAGCAGAGTGACTTGGGGCTTTTAAAATAATTACGAACTTGATCCTCGGGCTACAGATTGTCGATAGCGATTGTAATTTGGTATTTAATGTGGAGGTATTTTTTTTTATTTAAGAAAATCTTATGTAATAATTCTCCACACCACTAGAGCGTTTTACATAGATTGTCAGCTTCTGCAATCACAGAATCGCCCTATTAATTAGAATTAAATTATAGAGGTCTGCAAATCCTGTGATTTCCCGGTTACATATTACACAGCAATGATTATTGGCTCGTATAGCTGTCTAAGGATATAATCTTCACAATACAAAAAGTAATGAATAAAACAAGTTTTAGTCCCACTTATAATTCTGTTTTAAATAGTATGGTATGTATTTATATGTTCTTTTAATGTTTATTGTTCATCATGGGGCACTGACAAAGGAAACCACAATTTTTTATTATTGTTATAAGTCTTAGTTTGGTGGCAACTGAGGTGCTTAGCCGAACTGACCGTCTCTCAGGTCTTGATTGTAAGGGTGCCGTTTGATGCAAAGTTGTGAGGACGGACAGCTCTTCTTATGTCCATACTAGAAAGGGATTGAAATCACTTATCAATGAATATCACACCGTTGAACAGGATAAATACACGTCCGTGCTTATAAGATATTTAGAAGAATACTGGATAATGTAAATATTGCTGCTCGAAGCTCGAAGAAATAAACAATAGTGTGAAATTAAATGTAAGCTTCAATTTAATTACAAAAACAGATCTTAACTACGCCAATACCACAGTATCTCATTCATCTGTGGTGTTTCAGTCATCCTGTTTTGTTGATAAAGGGGAAACCCGAAACGTTCATTTGATCTGTTTTTTTAATTAAATTGAAGCTTACATTCAATTTCATATTATTAATGATAAGATATTTAGAGAAAGGCTTGTTGTAAGTTGCGTATTTTATAATGCAGGCGCGTCTTGTTCTATTTCCCATGGGTCTTTGTTTTCAAGTTAGGTCAGTGGCGCGTGTCTTCCAGATAGGCACACTTAATTTTTCATTGTCCGGTATTGGCGTAGTTTGTGCGATGAAGGTAGATTAGGGTCTGCTCACATGTTGCTGTGAAGTTTGCGTCTTTTGCTAGGGGAGAAATTGCTTGTCAACGGGAAAATGTCATCGATATTTCCACTTGTGACAGCGATCAAATAACAGAAATATTATTTGATCCTAAGAAGGCAGTAATATAATCTTATTGCAGCTGAATAGGTCATATTATGTAGAATGCCGGTAATGAATAGACTTCACTGTACTAATTTTTTTTTTAATTGAGCTTTTATATAGAGCAAGATCCACTAAATGTGCTCAAAGCGCTTTTCAAGGGGACCCTGACCAACAGCAACATTTAACATTTAGGATGGGACATGACGCCTGTTAGCCGATGTTACAATTTTTTCGGACAGAGACAACGCTGTTAACGGCCAGGTACCCATTTTACACCTGAGTACGGTGAGAGAATGTGAGTAAAGAGCCTTCTCCAAGGACTCAACTATGCGCCGAGCGAGGCTGGAATCCAGAACCTTCCGATCCGAAAGCCAGTGTCATACCACAAGACCACATAGCCGCACAATTACTGTTGAAAAAAAATAATACAGATTCCGGACTCGTGCAAATCTCCAGCCAACAACAACGTCGGTATTAAATAAATGATAAATTTTTCACGGTTGTTATACAGCCTTGAACATAGTACTTGGAATAAAACTACTTTAACTAAAACTCAGGGTTTTAAGGAGAAGGAGGGTGGGAGTAACAAGGATAACTAAAAGGGTTGAATGGTATGCTATGGTATTGGGTACCAGGTTGTGTAATATACCCCAGTCTCTTACCAGCAGCGAGGATATCAGCCTCTGTGCAATTTATCACAGGGCCACACACATCTTTGAGAGCAGCCGCAATGGTGGAGACGCCACTTAGTACACTGTACTCCCCATTTGGGTCATCCACTTCTGATGGTCTCCTATCATCCAGGTCACTAAATATTGATCCCTCTGTGTCCGTCTCTAGACGTGTGAGGTCGTTATAAATTATCATTTTAGAATCATTTAAATGGGATTAGTTTTGTTCACACTAAAACAATTCATGTGTCCATTAGTTCCATGCAGTGTATTGCAAAATATTTATTATTGATTAGTGATGCGAGTGTGATTTAAGTCAATGCTATCATTAATCAAAATAAGGTCGTGTTTAGAAATATTAAAACAATTCGTATTGATAGAAAAGATAAGTGATGTGAAAACATTTAAGTCAGTTGTGATTTTTAACATAGATCTATCAGTATTGAAAACATAAATATATTAGTCACGTTAATGTGACTATTCTTTGCAGATGCAGAGTCAATTACTTTAGGACATGTTTTTTACATTCAATTAAAGGCTCTCGGGAATTTCTTGAATCTTTGAGTTTCTTATAACCCGACAGAATTAAGGAGACTGATTGTTGTTTAAAAATAAGATTTATAAGGAGATCGTGAACGTATAACAACTGGCACATTGAGTTGGGGAGGATTATTTTAGCTAATCAAAGCAATAAGAATTTCAAGTTTTTCATGATTAACAAGAGCTCATTTTAGTGCCTGATTTGATTAATAAAAGACGCTGTGAAAGAAAGCGTGCCATACATATGTAGCAAACTGAAACCATGATAAAACAACAATAAATGAACAACAATTAGTAAGATGACCAATCCGTTTTACAACCAAGTCAGCCGTAATATTCACAAGTGTTACCTACAATCCTTGAAAGACACAATACTTAACCTTGATAGGAACAGTTATTGCAATTTAATTGATAAACGATTCAAAAGATTAGTCAGGACAATATGTCACCAAAAAAATGGTTAGAATACATTTTTTATACATTTGTATTGCGCTAGGTTGTACAATGGATGAATCATCTTGTATGCAGTCCAGTCTTGGCAAATCGCTAGATTTGAGACCCACTTTGAAAGGAGTCACATATTTTTAATTTTATGTTTTTAAATCACGGACGTTAAACAAAAGCTTTCATTCACTGACAATACAAATGAATAACCACTGAATCATGCATGGATATTTGAATTTATTATTCGGTATTAAGGTTTTTAAATCTGAATACTTTGATGTGCGTGAAAATCATTCTTTTAAATACTTATATATACAAGGGTGGACTGAAAACACTTTACACGACTCTTGTATATTCAAAACTATAATAGACACGAAACTGACAAAGGTATCAAAACAAAGCTCAGTTTATGCCCTTTCCGTTTATCATTTTAAATTTCAGCAGAGTCACCGTTCCCATCCACACAACGATTCACCTGTTATTGCATCGCGTCGAAGAGTAATAAACGTAAATTTCGACATCATCTAGTCACCTCCGCCTGCACCTCGCCATTACTGCAAAAATTTGCCTTCTCCGTGTGTCTCTTTCGTATAAGGAAAATGAAAAAGTCACTTGGAGCTAAATCAGAACTGTAAGGATGGTGTTCTACGACTTCAAGAAAACTTCCTCTTTCAATGTGATCTTGCGTTTGTGTGAGCATTCTCGATATCCAAACGTCACATACCTTTCTGTAACCCACAATTACTTGAATGATTGATCAATCTCTTCCCTATGAAATTCCAAGGCTTTGAGAAATTTCAGATTGTTTTATTCAGCGATTAGCTCGATTAAGTTCTTTTGTTGATTTGCTCATTAATGTTGGTGAGGACAGTATCAGTTTTTTTTTTGTTGATTTGCTCATTAATGTTGGTGAGGACAGTATCAGTTCTAGTAAAGTATATAACCCACCATTGAACTGTTCGAAGATCCACGGGTCACTATAAACACGTTTTAGCCGTTTATGAATGATTATGGGAGCAGTAAAGAACTCAATTACAGCACATTGTTTATTGCATAATTTTTGTGTGTGATTTCTTCGACCGACATGTTAGAGTAAGCGTTCTTTCAAATAAGATTAATTGAAATCAAGAAATAGCAGCTAAACAAAATTTGGTGACCTAATAGAAGAATAAATAACGCACATTTTGATGTATATTATAGTTTATACTGGCGATATCAATACAATCGGAGATACAATATGCTTCATGACTTTTCAGGCAAGGCTTGTATAAACTTTTAAAATCAATATAGAGTTGTTGACGATGTAACAAGACTTGACTACTGTATCAAATAAAAGGCATAAGATTAATAATAAAAATAAAAACAACAAACACAAGCACAACAAACATTAAGCCGGGTATTTTAGGACTTACCAAGGGAGTTGCTGTCTTTTTGTGGAACTTTATCAATGCAAGGAAATCCTCCACAGTTGGCAAAGCAAAGAGATTTGTTTAGGTAGAGGAAAAAGACGACGAGGAGGATGACGAAACTGCCGACGGAACCCAGGAAAATGACAGCTTCGATGGGCACTGAAAGAAAATATAAAAGAACGTTTTATTGATAATGACTTGAATTGGGTATTTTTAAGATCCACAGATTTAGTCGAGTCGATTTAATCCTGATTTCTTGTGTATTTTATGGAGAGAAAAGAGCAATCTGTCGTAGCATACTTCGATTCATGTCTTCCAGCTGGATCTAGTGGCCCTTATGATGTGTATGATGTATTTACACAATGCTTTGACACATTCATGATGTGTGGAGTTACACTAACATTTTGTAGTGTCGAGCTTTCTTGTGCAAATAAAAAAAAGTTGTGAAAATGTTCAGGATTTGGAAGGTTCGAGAGTTTCGACTGATTGACATCTACTATTGAAGGCTTATACCGCTCAAGAATTTTGAGAACTAACCACGTGGTGCTCTCTCGAGGCCTCGTACAGTTTTATCCCGAGCCAGGCTACTGATGCCTTCAACAGTCATGACGTCCTTCTCTCGTAATGACGCATGGTAACTTAGTAACTGGCTCTAAACTATGGGAACAATTGCGGACGCCCTGATGAAATATTTCTCCGACGAGCATAAAAGTTTATCCAGAGAAGAAAAGCATTATAAATATGATCTTGTTTTTACTTTTATACATTCTAATCACATGACATATGAAAAGTTCTAGCCAGCATGAAGAATAAAAAGTACCGATTTTCTTTGTTTAGAACCACGCTGCTCGCCGTTGCTGGGCGACGTGACATCAGACTATTGAATCCAATTGTATTAAGCTTCTATCTTCTCTCCATCATTTGAAATCTATCGTAAGGTAAAAACGGGAAATCTCGTTCAAGGACAAATGTTGATACAAGGGACACACATGATTGCTTGCTTATGTCAACTGACGCATTCGTGTTTTTATGTCTATATTAAAGCTGTAAAACGCATAATTTAAAAAATAATACGTATCAAACATTGATATATGTATATGCATGATCAAAAATAGATTGCATGGGCACGAGACAGTGTCAGAAAAAAATAAGTTGGGCGTGACTGGATTATTTTTAAATACACCGCCATCACCATAACTAATATCAATAAAGAAATTTACATCATCATCATCACCACCATAATAATCTCCATTTTCCTGGTCTTCTGTCCAGCTGTCGTCACTTCCGTCACTCATTTCAATAGCAACATCACCCAAAACATTTCGCAAGCGTTTTCATATTTTCCAAAACGATTTTGACATTCATTGTCAAATATACAATTTCGAGGCATATGGAACAATGGTTTGTAGTATGTTATTATTGAATGGATTCAAAAGAAAAAAAAACCATTTCAAAACCTATCCTGGTGTATATTTATTAAAATTAATTCTTGTTGGGGATTTCCAGTTCCAACAATATGTTGGATAAAAATAGAGAATAGTGTTATTTAAACCAAAATCTTTTGGGCAAAAGGAATCATTTTAGGTCTGAAATCATTAAATACAATGCCATTACGATTTCACTTGCATGCAATAAATAAATTTACTAAACACAGTGAATTATTGAGACTAATTAAGAGATGTTATTACATATTTAGACCTATCTATACCATTTTGCGTGGATCCCTCATTGTAATGTATTTTCATCAACAACAAAATTCTCGGTTATTTTTTCAAGGATATTTGAGAAACATTAAATTAGCACACTGTAATTGCAACCATTCATCTCCAATTACGAACAACAATGTTGATACTTAAAATGATTCAATAAAGAGCTTTATTTTATAGTTGTTAAAGAAAACTAATGCAGGGGAGATATATTTATACCATCAAAACTATTAAACCTTTCTTACGAGTTATATTGGCAATTGCCTAAAAACACATTTGAAACCTGAAACTTACCTGCTTTGTGTGAAACCTTCATTGTGATTGTAATTTTATAACGTTGAGATAACAAAATTTTTCACCACCAACACCTCCAAATTTGTATCCAGGGCCCGAAGGGAACATTTAAATGAATCCCATTATATGGGTCGACCCAATGTTGTTGGAAATCCAAAGCCACGAGATTTTTTCATGATCCAGACCAAGTCAATGTCAATGATTAAACTACCAGCTGAGTTATTTTCAAGTCAGACGCATACAAATAATAATTAATAAGTATTAATACAGGCCACCGTTAAATGCCTGGACTTATGTACCACGAAGTTAATTAAATAATTACCATTATAATGGATCGTTTACCAAAATCACCCTCGTAAAACATAAGCGAACCATTTATCAATGGAGATAACAATTTAACACACAGCACAATAATATTATGAATGTTTTATGGCACAGGATCCATTGTTTGTCAACTGGTTTAACAAAAAAAATATTGCTGACAATAAATGTGTAACTTTTTAAACGTAGATTAAAATTTCAAATGATCAAGATCGAAATTGCATCTGGACTGATGGAGGTGAGTTAACTCTACACAGGCGAAGTTCGATCTTACCTAACTTGATATCTTTTCATAAATCGTATCGTTTTAACAGAAGGAACAATAACGGAGATCACCTGGGGCTCCGATTCCACATCACTTGTTACTGTTCTCTTGGTAAAAAAAACTATTTGGTCTGCATCACCGTTGAAGAATAAATCAATTTTAGGCGCGGCACGTTAATGTGATGTTTGGATTATTCTTTTTTTAATTTAAATAAATATGTCCTCAATAGCTGTTTTAAGAATTGTTTAAAGTTTTTTATATTAGTTTTGTAATCTTGAGTTTGAACTAGTGTAACATAATAATTATGAGTATGACATTTTTGTAATCAATCCATGTGATTAAATTAGGACGAAAGTGGTCTTTAGGACCACTCTTGAAGAAAGTACGTGAATACCTAAGCTTTAATCGCTGTACAGAGATAGACAAAATGCTACAGTGGGTCTCCTACCATTCTGTTGTTGGTGGTATTATAATTCGTGTTACTTGGAGCAAACGTGGCAAGAAGAAGAAGAGGGGGTGGGGTTGGTTTGTATAACTTAAGACTACAAAAGTCAAGGAGATGAAGAATGAGGGAAGGAAAAAAGAGAAGGTGGAGGAGGAGTGGAAGCAATGAGACGGGAATAAGGTGATGAGAGAAGATGATGAGGAGGAGAAGACGAAGAAGAAAAAGAAGAAGAAGAAGAAGAAGAAGAAGAAGAAGAAGAAGAAGAAGAAGAAGAAGAAGAAGAAGAAGAAGAAGAGGAGGAGGAGGAGGAGGAGGAGGAGGAGGAGGAGGACGAGGAGGAGGAGGAGGACGAGGAGGAGGAGGAAGAAGAAGAAGAAGAAGAAGAAGAAGAAGAAGAAGAAGAAGAAGAAGAAGAAGAAGAAGAAGAAGAAAAAGAAGAAGAAGAAGAAGAAGAAGAAGAAGAAGAAGAAGAAGAGGAGGAGGAGGAGGAGGAGGAGGAGGAGGAGGAGGAGGGGGAGGACGAGGAGGAGGAGGAGGAAGAAGAAGAAGAAGAAGAAGAAGAAGAAGAAGAAGAAGAAGAAGAAGAAGAAGAACTTCATGATGATGATGATGATGATGATGATGATGATGATAATGATGATGATGATGATAATAATGATGATGATGATGAGGATGATGATGATGATAATCGGTGATGATTGTTTGCAGTGCGAGAATGTAAGGAAATAAAGTAAAACAGATCGTCTTCATGGGTTTCATCGACCCGTTAATATTGTTTCAAAATAGCTTGAATTCGTTGCTAGACCTTTCAATATTACTCAATGAATTTCAACAATATAAAATGGGGTCAGCGAGCATGTCATGCAGCACATGTTGCTGTTGTGAGCATCATGGCTGTTCGCTCGATGCCGCTCCAATACAAGAGCAAAAATTATGATCCGTGAAATAAACAGCTATTGTACATTTATTGATTTTAAATTAATATTAATGACTTCATTGTCCTCTGGCAATTACTCTTTGAAATGTCATGCAATTGGGTGATGGTTAGATTATATTATGCATTTACCTGGCGACACGTGTATTGGATATGACCTATGAGAAATCCTCAAACTGACCATCGTTATGAAATAATGAGAGTGACAAGAAGAAGAAGAAGACAAAGAAGAAGAAAAGTAAGAAGAAAAATAATAAGAAGCAGAAAAAGAATAATAACAATAATAGTGAGATGATGATGATGATGATGATGATGATGATGATGATGATGATGATGATGATGATTATGATGATGATAATGATGATGATGATGATGATGATGATAAATGTGTTTATGGCGCTTCCCATCGAAATGATATCAGCTAAACTATTGCAGCTCAATAACTCCCGAGAGGTTTGTGGAATAAATGTTGATCTCTTTGATGATTGGGATATTAACAATCTGCTACAAAAGACATTTGTTTAATATTTTCCTATGTCCACAACGGGAGAGAATTGTGAGAAAATAATTAAAGTCGTGTATTTATTCCCGTTTTTTATTTTTTAGACAGATTTCATTAATCATAATGCATCCGGACCACAATGGACTGGGTATCATATAAGTTCACAAAAACAACGTAGGTCTTTTGAAATAGAAAGCAATATAGACTAGTTAGACTTATGAATTAAAATAGTCTTCACTTTAAAAAGAAAATTCAAATTGAAATTATAGCAAGAAGCAAGAATTCGAGTTATATAATATGATATAAGCTTAAAGTACATACGAATTAAAATTTGTAAGATGTAATATTAAATGCAATAGCAATATGCTTTATTCATTTTCATTAAAAAGTCTATGTGCATTACAATTGAGGGGGCGGGAGTATTTCATGCACTGCAAAAAGAAAATCGACAATCTTTCAGCAATCCTATCACAAACCTAACAAAAAATACTATTTGTATAATTGAGAAAGGGGAGAATCGGGGCATTTTAAATCAAAATAGCGAACACAGTCATGTTTGCTCTGCTGGAAATTTAAATCTTAATGTTAAAGGTCTCTTTTTCAGATAGATGGCATGCTTTTAATTTTTTATTCCTTCCCATGATTGTTGGCGCATGAACAATATTTTAAAGGAATCTCATTTCCAAATCCGCGACTTTTTATTACAAATTCTGTGAGACTTTGGAAATGCCCTATATAATTGTTATTCAATATTATTTTGAGACGACTTTGAGAGAGTAACGCATTTTTTTCAATAAAAAGAATGGTAAACTAAATGCATATTTAGTAAGGGACCATAGTCTAAAGACTACTTATGATTTGATTATTTCATTTGTTATGCTATTTATTTTTTTGGTAAAACATACTCCTATTGCTGTTCCTATACTATCTATTCCAACTTATTTGATGACATGTATACCTGTTTTTAGACATCAGTAAGGATTGAATGTGGAAAAAATACTTAATAATACTCAGGGAAGGAAATTAACACTAAGAGACCCTTCAAGAACCAGCTGTGATTAAAATATGAGAGAACAAATTAGATAATCAAATTACAATTGGACAATCATCGTAAGAAAGTCCTCTTTATATAAAGGGTTGTTTATATATATGAGAGTGTTTAGAAAGCAATACAGGCACATAAAACATTTGAGCAGATCAATAAAATTTGATATAACTAAGAATAAACCGAACAGAAAATGATAGTTTCTGAAAATCGAAACATAATTTTATAAAATTTAAACAATTCTAATCATACTTGCGTTGAATTTTAAAATAACAACTGACAATATCGTCGTAATGATAGTATATTATCGATTTCAAATATGTTTAGGATTACAGCAAGGCAATGTAAAAGGATCAAATCCCCGTCCAGATTCTTTAGTTTGGGGAAGAAATCAATCCTAAGTCGGTAAGAAATACTATTTAATCCATTTCCCAATGCTGGATCATGCTTAATAATAGACGATGTCTACTTTCGCCTGTATGGATAGATGAAATAATCCTTTGGACACTGCGAGAAAGTCAATATTTAATCAATAAAAATATCTTGTGAAAGCGGCTTGATTATAATGCTGACATGAGTGAAAGCGTGGCCATTTTGGTTTATTTAAGGTCAGATTAAAAATGAAAAGTGACATTTTTTGAGATCTTTTCTTTTTCTTTTTTTTTTCGGTTTTTTTCTCCACTGTTCTTATGATAGTAACCAAAACAAATTATTTTAGGTAGACAGAAATAAAAGGCATAATTTACAAATATAATATGTATATGTATATATACATATATATATATATATATATATATATATATATATATATAAGAGAGAGAGAGAGAGAGAGAAAGCGATAGAGAGAGAGAGCGATAGAGAGAGAGAGATATATATCCGGTTTAAAGTTTTAAAAATGGGATATACTAACCATGGGCCTGATGATTTTCATTGACTTCATTTAATCAAACTATCCAAATAATTAATTCACGTTGGATGTTTATCAAATTTACTCAAAATAATGGGAAAAGACATTTTTAAAGAGTTCTTTTTAATTATCAATTAGCAACCCTGATTAATGGTCGCCAATAAAACTCATTACATGACGTTATTGCTGTGGTAATGAATGCGATTTTTTATCGGTTTGAAATTCCAATCATTTCATTGGCTATGAGAATACAACCACAATTGTTAATATCATAATATTAGCTGCCCACCAAACATTGTGGAAATGAAGTTGTGCATGCGCTGCCGACATAATTAACTTCAGAATTAAAAAACAACAGCCTGACACAAAATAAAAATCTCTCTCTCTCTCCCTCTCTCTCTCTCTCTCTCTCTCTCTCTGTGTCTCTCTCTCTCTCTCTCTCTCTCTCTCCCTTTCTTTCTTTCTTTCTTGCTTTCGTTCTCTCTCTCCCTCACCAGATGCCTATATATATATATATATATATATATATATATATATATATATATATATATATATATATATATACATACATAAATAGGCACATTTGATTTTTAGTACCACTAAGGCTCCAAATGCACTAAACCAATCGTCACCAAATTTTGCATGGTGTATACAATTGTCATGAAGATGGTTTTGCCTTTGTTATGAAGTTGATTGGACATTGTGATGATGTTTATCGAAAATAAAATCAAATTTGTTTCGTCAAATCCCATCAACAACAGAGGCCATCATTTTTAGCCCGTGGATTTGCGTGTGGATCTTCCAGTTACCGAGTATGACAGCGAGGTAGGAGTACTTGCATTGAATCGATACCATTTAGTGGTTCCTCTCATTATTTTGAATACAATCAATTTCTTGAATTTTATATGAATCATTTTCCGTCCTTAACATTGGGAAATAATTCTCCAATAAGAAAGCGAAATATATGATATATTAAATGCAGAATATATCTCTCCGTGCCCAAATAAAAAGCTCAGTGGAGTAAAAGTAAAATGTAGTGCCTAGAAAGAAAATGACGTCGAATTTTATTCAATACTTGAATCATAAAGTTTGAGTTGACTGATTTATCATCACGTTCATTGAACGGGTAATATTCATGAGCTTAAGTCGTATATATTTATTTCATTATGACACAATCTGCAGTCACGTCTCATTAATCCAAACCTGTTAATTCCAAGAAATTTTTTCATTAAAACGAGACATGACTTACTTGACTTAGATGCCTTTCGCGTCTCGACCGAAAGATCGGGTCGCCTTGGCTGTTTCCAGTATTTCCTGTGTGAGGTGTCTCCAATATTGCCGGTCCTCTGCTAGGGTTCTCAGATTTTCAAGGTCCCCTGCCGTTATGAGACTAATGCTTTGTCCAAGTGTTGTGAGGTTTTTGTTTAGGATCACAGGGAGTGTTGTGATCGGTCTTCCTCTGAAAAGGTTCCCGTGTTTTTGGAAGTATCCCGACATGGCTTGGTTTGCTGGTATGTTTTTGTCCCTGCGTAGTATGTGACCGAAAAGTTGCCATCGTTGTTGTAAAATGTCAAGGGAGATTGGTCTTTCTTTTGTGATCTTATAGAGTGATTCATTTGAGATCTTTTTGGGGTATTTGATGTCCAGTACCCTTCTTAGCTGTGTGCGATGGAAGGCATCCAGATGTTCTTCTTCGGATTTTGTCAACGCCCAAGTGCCGCAGTTATACAGAAGTACCGGTTTTACAAGAGCATGGTACAGTTTCAGTTTGGTTTTTCTCTTTATTTTGTCACCTCTAATCCATACATTGGTGAGTTTACTGAGTGCGGCGTTTGATAGCTGTTTTCTTCTTTGTACATCCTCGGTGTCTCCAATTAGTGAGCCGACTTTCTTTGTTCTTTTCCATTCCTCTTTGTTCCTCGATATTGTTGTAAATTCGGTTTTATTGGCATTGACTTGGAGGTTATATTTCATGAGGGTATTTTGTATGATGTCTATATTTGCTGGTGTTGATCCAATAAAATCGACATCATCTGCATAGGCGATTTCTCTAGGGATTGCATTCTCAATATGAGTCGTTGGTTTTGGAATGACTTTTCGAACTTCTTTCAGAGCGTGTTCTAAGTATATTGTGAACAGAATCGGGCTCAGACTATCTCCTTGGGGGGAGACACCCATACTAATCAAAATGACTTGGAGGTGAGACGTTTAAAGCCTTCTTAAAGGTGTTCTGTACGCTTTGCATAATGATAGAAATAGTCTGACTGAGTCGATGCATTTGAAGTTTGGTGCTATTATGATATACCGCTATAAACAAATCAGATATACAAACATTAGGAATGAAGACAATACAAGAATACCCAGACAACTGGATACATGTTTACACACATGGATCTGCCCACAAAGGAACTAAAAATGATGGGTATGGGTTTGTAGTAGAACACCCAGATAAAACCTGTGATAAAATCCACAATTCTTGCGGAAGCTCCTGCTCAAACTACGAGACAGAGGCAGTTGCAATAGAAGCCTCACTGCGACACATCTCTTCTGTTTTCGAGATAAACCCTTCAAAACTTCAAAACACTGTCATCTTCACAGACTCCAAATCGGTTCTCCAAGCTCTAGATTTAGATAAATTCTCCTCAACCTTCAATAGTTTAAGATCTCAACGAGATGAATTCCTTACAACTTACAGAGTAGACTTATCTCTCCAGTGGATACCGGGATATTCAAATATACCAGGAAATGACAATGCAGACAGACTAGACAGACTCGGATCAACACTTTTACAACCATTAATTCCAGTATCCTTAGACACAGCGAAACAAATAATTAAAACAAATAATAGAGAACAATGGATGAACAGTTGGGCAATGAGCACCACGGGTAGATTTATGTTTTCCCATATGACCACTCCTGTAAAGACTGATTGCCTAAATAAGCTCAGAAGACACCAGCAAAGCATCATCTTTCAACTAAGAACACAACACATACCGTTCAACAACCATTTAAGCAAAATTACAAAAGAAACACCCCCTTCCTGCCCACTATGTCAACACCCCAATGAAACAGTAATACACCACTTGCTTGAATGTCAACCTCTTGAACACCTGAGATGCACATTCCTCCCACCAAATCCAAGCATCAGTAACACACTTAATGGTCAACTGGAACAACTACAAAAGACTTCTATGTCATGGCACAAGACCGAAGGGCTAGAGCCCAGGTGGTCGCTGGTTCGGATAAGTAAATAAGTAAGTAAGTAAGTAAGATATACCGCTATATTATGAAGTAAAAACTCTTACGCCAAGACTGAAAACAGTCCGTGTTACTGCATGACAGTGTGCATACACAATGAAGAAAATAACAATAATCTTTCGCTTAAATGATCGAAGTATCAAGTCATCCTACCGAAGAGACGTTGTTGTATTTTATTTTACCCCCTTATTGATTAATTGCTGCAAAATGTATTTATGACCATCTCCACACAAAAGTCAAAAGAGAATTGTTAACCACGTTTCATTAGCCGAAGAATAGATCGGTTTCCGTTCCAGTCATAACAATATTTTGAGTAGACAAAAGTTAGTTCAACAAGTCTTATTGAAAAGTTCCAATCGATCTCAACCTGCTATCGATTATCGATTATCGAATAGCGGTTTCATCGGTATAGCTTGCATATTTGATTTGCAACATTTCTCAGAAGGACCGAAACTGTTTTGCTTTGTTTTTGTTTTTTGAGTCAAGCACGTATAGTGCAATATCCACTAAACTTGCTCAACGCGCTTTACAAGGGGTCCGTAGTCAAAAGCTGCACTTAACATAAAGGACGAGACATGACTCCTCATGGGCAATATTACAATTTTTCCGACTGGGACCGTATTAACGACCAGGTATTCATATTATAGATGAGTTCGATAAGAGAATGTGATTAAAAAGCTGTTTTGGAAAGACTCAACTATTCGTCGATCAGAGTGGGACTTGAACCCTTGACCTCTCGGCCCGAAGGTGAGTGTTATACAATAAAACCACATAGCCGCATTTATCTATAACGCCCACTCTAATTATAGTATGCCCAGACCATAGCTAAACAAAAATAGTTTGCCTTTACTGGAAGTGGTTAACAGATAGATAACCTATAACCATTCGGGTGAGATTTAGATAAGCTCAAGAATTAACTGTCATAACTGAATCTTCTTTAATAAAATATTTTATGTTTCGGTTTCAGGACTTCATTATAGGAATTTATCCGATTTAACTGGTATATTCTGTAGGGACTGCAGCACTGGCGTGGCATGCTTACAGTATAAGGTGGCACCAGAATCAGAGGAAAATGACTTAAAACATGCTATATTTGTAAATATAAAAGAAATAAATAAAAATTAAAGAAAAAGACTTACTCAAATTATAAGAGGCAGTATATATATATAGATAGTATGCGCTTGGCCAAGGAGTTCACAACATTGCCATCCGGAAGTATAACGGACCAACACACAAACTCTGTGTAACCATGAACTTTTATAGTCTGGTTAATACAGTTTAGTGAGAACAACTCACAAACGCGGATGGCAAAAACAATAACAAAGGCCTGAGTGACGTCATCTGCATACTATCTATACCATTTCTCAAGGGGTTTTTGGGGGCTTTTTTTAATGCGTAATCCATTTTTAAAAGCTGGATGCGGTGCCAGGCAACAAATCAACCAATATAGCCAGGCCCCTGGACTACAGATATATTAATCTATCCTGGTAATTTCTCACGCACAGAGAAGACTAAACAATGCAAATTGCTACCGTGTAAGGCATCTGTAATCTGTAAGGCATTTATTTAACCTATCAAAACAAATAGAATGCGTCAGCAAACGAGATCTCACATTCACATGTCCATTCTTCGATCCGTCGCCACCATCTCGGGTGGCTCTAATTAGCCCTGTGCGGACAGTGGCCTCTTATAATAATAATAATAAAAATATGACGTCCCTAACGGCCATAGGGTGTGAAAACACCCGCTGGGGCCTTTTTGGTTCCGTATTAATGTTGTTGTTGTGTTTGATCCAAGGTCAAGCCAGCATGCAATCTAAGCATGGATGTGATAGAACCCAATTTATAGAAGGAACGAAATTGACATCACTCAGCTATTTGTTATTGTTTTTAGACAACCATTTTGGTGATTCGATGTCACTTAATTATATCAATCTGACTATAAAAGGTCAAGGTTACACATAGCTTTGTGTGTTGGTACGTTATATCCGGCTGGCGGATATTGTGAGTATTTACATATATAGCATCAATATCGATAAGAACTGGAATGAGTAAAGATATTTTTGGAGAAGGAATAAATCGTGTCGAGAATTGCTAAGTCAATTAATAAAACAAAAACTATTGTAGTTAGAGTCAACGACAAATTAAATATATGACAATAGGAAGTCCCAAGTTTGAAAGTTTTGAAAAGGTGAGGGTCATTTTAATCGATACAAATTTGAAGGACAAGTTTTATGGCCTAATTTTTTTTAGTGTGTTTTTTTCAGAGTCCGCCAGCGCTATCCATCCTGTTGATATATGACATTTAAATAGATTTATCTGATAAAATCAAAATAATGAATGTTGTCAACAACACAATTATGAATATGAGAGGAACTCAGATTATTTGTGTTTCATTTTAGAATTAAATTTTGAGTTTCCAGCACTCGTGTTTCAACAAGGCAAACCGACAATTAATTGCCATGTTCCTATTTCGTGCACTTTAAAAGTCGCGTATCCAACTATTGAATAATTGAGTGGGTAAATAGTCCTTGCCTGAAGTGAAACAAGGTCAGAACTTTAACACTGGTGAATAATTCACTGCTGTAGATGGCCATTGCCGACAAGTAAGATACAAATGGAATTGGTGATACCTGTGAATATAAATAGTGACACTATTTAACCAGTTACCTGCCTTACTCTGGAACAAAACATGTATTTAAACATTTGGCCAGAAAACATATCCTTCAAATATCGATCGATGTAAATGATCCTCATCTTGGCAACAATTCTCAAACCCGGGACTTCCCCTGGCAATAACCTTATCACTGTGGCAAAAAATAGTAAGTAGAACAATGAGAATTAAGGAATGTTTCTCGTGCCTATTTGATGACCTGAAATAAACAGTCAAGGGGAGGGGGGAACGGGACTAAAAGACAGTGGGGGGGGGGGGGGTGTTAATTTGTTAATTTGTTAATGCTTAGTAACGCTCGCATCATCATATTCGTCTGTTTAGCGTGTACTAAAGGTGGTTATGGTTCTATACCAAATATCTTTAGTTCAACATTCTTGTCTTTAAGACGGAACAGTCAACCGACTTAATACAGAACATTATCATTGTGCGGCTATGTGGTCTAATGGTGTGACACTCGCTTTCGGATCGGAAGGTTCTGGGTTCGAGCCTCGCTCGGCATATAGTCGAGTCCTCGGAGAAGGCTCTTTACTCCTATTCTCTCACCGTACTCTAAAATGAATACCTGGCCGTAAACAGCGTTGTCTCTGTCAGAAAATAATTGTAATATCGCCTAAAAGGCGTCATGTCCCGTCCTACATGTCAAATGTTGCTGCTGGCCAGGGACCCCTTATAAAGCACGTTTAGTGGATATTGCGCTATATAAAAATAGCTCAAAGCTCAATTCACAATGATTTTCTCATAAAAATTTAAAATCACGACGTTGTTGAATGTGAGATTGTGATGGCTGCCTTGTAGGGGTTAAAGTTTGTTCTGTCCTCGGGTCATTTTGCATTAGATTTTAATGGCTGATAATGGATTGCAGCTAAGTCAACTGGGCACCATGTATGGCAAGCAAAACAATAATAATATACTTCTAACCAACATTCATAACAGATACACATAGAACGTGGAAGAAAGAGATAACTTCTCTGGCTGGCAAAAAAAAGCCAAGCTGTATTTAATTCCATTCTCTCTATTATTGTAAATCATAAAATGATGAAAACAGCTAAAAGTTACATCTGGTAGGAAACTTGCTCTAAACCATCCAAATTTATTATTAAAGCATTTCATCCATCCATGAACACACTTGGCAACAACTAAATGGAATTTAAATTCTACTCGTATTATAAATGCATGAACTTTGTTTACATTTCGTCTCTCTGAATACACGGTGCATTATCACTCTGAAATTTATACGAGTCCTTTCCTGTATAAAAATGAATGTTTAAAAACAAATCATAATATAGTTTTAAGCCACAGGTGGTTGATGAGTATAAACAATAGATAAGTTTTGGATCGACTTGGTATTTTTGTATACGGATTAATTACACGCTTACAAACGTTGGCTGACAAAACAACAGCAAATAACTGAATTCCATATAAAAATATAAATATAAATTATTCACTTATACGACAGTGCAAAGAAAAAATAAATTTACACAGATTAAACCGGTTTTAGACTTTCTGACAACTCCATAAGGAGGAGAGTGTCATCTTAATGTGTCGAGAAATGAAGTAATAAAGAAAAATTGATAAATGAGTATTGAAAACCGGTGGTTCCCAGTATTAACGAGTACTTAATAAAATGTATACTGAAGCTATTATACTCGTATTCATCGTTGTTCAAAACTAGTTCTAATCCACAGCTCCCAGAAACTTAATTGAGCCGTTAACTGTCGTGTTCTGGAAAGCCACGCGTTTAAAAATTTGGCCAGAAGACTCGTCCTTGAAATATTGATCAATTTGAATGACCGCGGAGGCCATCATTGAAAATGAAAGTTGATGCCAAACTACGTAATTTCAAGAATTTTGAATTGTTATTTAATTCTCGTGATGGTAAATTGTTGATTTTCAAAGTTAACTATGGCGACTTCAATTTTTATCCCCTAAAAATTACGAATTTTTACATTTTCAATTAGGCAGGTCTGTGGCTGGCAAAAAAAAAAACAACACACACAATAAGAACAACAAGAAACAAGAATAGAGTCAATCGAATCCTATTTCAACAGGAAAATTTGTATTTTTCGACATTACTGACACAAATGCAACAAGAGTTTCCCAAACTAAAATGCTGCTATTGATAATAAAAGCAAATAATGCGTCCCATTACCGTATAACACCACCACCAATACCACCAATACCCCTATCACCAGCATCGAAGTGCATTGCTAATTGTTGACGTCCTTAATATGGGTGATCTCCTCGCAACTAACAATATGACTTTTAGAAGTGTAATAATACAAGTTATGAGGGCAATCGTGTCCGACCAAAGAATTACATTCAACGATAGTCATATTTTACAATGTTAAAGCAATCGTTATAATATGATGGCGCATGTGAATAATTTAATGCTGATTATCATGTAATCACCACCATCTTAAAACATACTAATATCTACATTGTATATTATCATCATCGTCGACGCCACCGCCGCTATAGATAGTTCGAAGATGACGTCACTCTGGTCTTTGTTATTGTTTTTTGCCATCCGCGTTCATGAGTAATGCTCACTGAACTGTTTTAACCCGACTATAAACGTTCATGGATACACACAGTTTTGTGTGTTGGTCCGTTATACATGTTATGAGCTTCTTAGCCAAGCGCATACCATCTATAGATAGAATGCGCTTGGCCAAGGAGTTCACAACATTGCCATCCGGAAGTATAATGGACCAACACACAACTCTGTGTAACCATGAAGGTTTATAGTCAGGTTAATACAGTTTAGTGAGAACAACTCACAAACGCGGAGGGCAAAAACAATAACAAAGGCATGAGTGACGTCATCTTCGTACTATCTATAGGAGAGAATCATAACGATGCATTTTTAATCAAGAATTTTAATGTTGATAAAGAACTGCTTTGCGAATGAATAAAAAGGTTATTATTTCATGATGTTCCAGAAAATTATATTATTAAATGTGTCTTATAATTATCATACAGTTGTGAAAATGTATATATTTTATATACACACACACACAAATTTTTTTTTTTTAATATTAAAAAAAAAAATTAAAATTTTTTTTTTTTTAATTTATATATATATATATATATATATATATATATATATATATATATATATATATATATATATACGTATATATATCTTTGTGTGTGTGTTGTGTGTGTGTGCCTGTTAGGCGATATTGCAATTGTTTAAAAGATAGAGGCAACGCAGTTAACGGGCAGGTACTCATTTTACACCCGAGTACGGTAAGAGAAGGTGAATAAATAGAAAAACGATAAAATTCGATTGTATAAACGATAAACAATGCCCCAAGAAATGGTTGCCCTATCGCACTGCCTAACCTGTCTTAAACATACTGGAACTCAAGAATGGCAGTTTATCTGTAACAGTTTTGTCCCGATAGGATTTTAATATCAAATATCACCATACGCTAAATTCTAGAAGAAGAAGAAGAAGAAGAAGAAGAAGAAGAAGAAGAAGAAGAAGAAGAAGAAGAAGAAGAAGAAGGAGAAGAAGAAGAAGAAGAAGAAGAAGAAGAAGAAGAAGAAGAAGAAGAAGAAGAAGAAGAAGAAGAAGAAGGAGGAGGAGGAGGAGGAGGAGGAGGAGGAGGAGGAGGAGGAGGAGGAGGAGAAGAAGAAGAAGAAGAAGAAGAAGAAGAAGAAGAAGAAGAAGAAGAAGAAGAAGAAGAAGAAGAAGAAGAAGAAGAAGAAAATGCCCCAAGGAATGGGTGCACTATTGCACTACCTAACCTCTCCCAAACACACTGGGGCACCAAAATGGCCGTGTATCGTAACAATTGTGTCCCGATAGTATTCTAATTATCACCAGACACGGAATTCTAACCAAATAACATTCAGGGTATTCGGGTGCTACACGCTTTATATATATAATGTTGTGGGGTACGACTATAATATTTCTGCAGTGCCCTTCTACAACAGTGAAAATTCAAAGAAATTGTACTCTTATCAAACTGTAAAAATCTATTCACGGACCTTATGGAGCCTGCGTTTATGCTGATATGATATATATATATATATATATACTCATATGCGGTGGTTTTTCGCGACTTTGTTAGCACACAGGGATATGACAACCACCACTTCCAGACATTCTGGGTGGACGATAATTAGATGGTCGTGACCAGTGGTCATCAATTATGCCATATATGGTCTGATAATAGCATTATACATTCAAATTAAAGAAGTTGTTGAAAACCTGTTTAGAATAGTGTGTTGTGATATACCATGGACAGGGGTGTGAGTTGACATATGCCATGTACATGACAGTAGGTTGTCATATAACATGTCTATGAAAATACGTTGTTATATAACACTATTCCATCATTCACTCAGCGCATCATTCACTTTGGGGAGTGGCAGGTGGTCAGCCGACTGGTATGAGAAATCAGAAAATCAGTATGTGGGTAGTTCTCTC
>NC_088360.1:125050546-125056114 GCF_034508935.2 Berghia stephanieae | reverse complement strand
GTGCCACCTTGGTTGGTGGATATAAACTGTTTGACTCTGAGCTTAAGGTTCGAGAGTTCAAATCCCAGCAGTGATAACTTTTTTTTTTTTTTTCCCCAATATTTTTAAAATTCCTTCTGTCTATTAAAACTTTTGTTTTAATAATTTTATTTGCTTGTAATATACTTTAATGTTGACATTATACTATTGTTCTTTTATTTTTTATTATTATTGTTATTATTATTATTATTATTATTATTATTATTTATTATTATTATTATTATTATTATTATTATTATTATTATTATTATTATTATTATTATTATTATTATTAATATTATTATTATTTCTACTTACATACTATTATTATTATTATTATTTTTGTTGTTGTAATCGTCATCATCATCATTATTATGATTATGATTATTTTTTTTTTTATCAAGTAGTTGGAGTAATTTAATCAGTTATCGATTTATTACGAATATCTTTTATGTGTTATAATCTCGTTGTTGTTTTTCATTGATGTGCTCTTCTATTGTTTATTACTTTTTAAAATCTTGCTTTTTTCTGTTTGTCTCATTTCTTGTTGTTGTTGTTGTTTGTTTGTTTTTTTGTTTTGTCATCTAAGACAAACCCGATTCATTATAAATATGTGAACAGACTTTCTGCCATTTTTAATTGAGCGATGTACTTCCGTGAATTAATTGCCGTATTATATTAAAATTTACGTGTAATAATAATAATAATAATAATAATAATAATAATAATAATAATAATAATAATAATAATAATAATAATAATAATAATAATAATAATAATAAATAGTAATAATAATAATAATAATAATAATAATAATAATAATAATAATAATAATAATAATAATAAATAGTAATAATAATAATAATAATAATAATAATAATAATAATAATAATAATATTGATAATAATAATAATAATAATAATAATAATAATAATAATAATAATAATAATAATAATAATAATAATAATAATAATAATAATAATAATAATAATAATAATAATAATAATAATAATTTAAATAGATACTGAGTATTAGACTACAATTGACATCTATTTACTGAATACACGTGGTATTTTTAGGAGTGTTTCTTTTTTTACGAAACACGCCGAAACCCGACAAAGTTATGGGAAGTAGGCAGCAGTGGGGAGTGAACCTGGGACTGGGTTTCGTAAAAAAAAAAACAATTACTTTTTTTACGAAACCCGACAATATCCGACAAAGTTATGGAAAGAAAGTGGGCAACAGTGGGGGAGTAAACCCGAGACTCAGGGAACTGTACACTATTGGGGAGTAAACCTAAGTCTATGGTTTTTCGACGGGTTTTGGCGGGTTTTGTAAAAAAGGAATTGCTTCATTCTTGTCTTGTACCCAACTCCCATAGTCCGGCTTCATTTCCCACTGGCATCCATCTTCCATAGTCCCAGGTTCATTTCCACTGATATCCTCTTCTCACACTCCCAGGTTCACTCCCAACCGGTGTGCACTTCCCTGAGTCCCGGTTCATTGCCCAATGGTGCCCACTTCCCATAACTTTTGACAATTTCGGTAGGTTTCGAAATAAAAGTACATTCTGAGCTCACTGTCCACTGGTATCAGCCTCTCGCAGTCCCAGGTTCAATCCCCATTGGTGTCCGAATCCCAGATTCACTCCCCACTGCTGCCTGCTTCCCATAACTTGGTCGGGTTTTGGCGAGTTTCGTAAAAAAGTAATTCCCCCTCCCCCTTGGTATTGCTTTTTTACAAAAACCAGAGTCCCAGGTTCACTCCCCACAAGTGTACACTTCCCTGAATCTCAGGATCACCCCCCACTGTTGCCTACTTCAATAAGTTTGTCGGATATTGCCAGTTTCGTCGGGTTTCGTAAAAAAGTAATTGCTTTTATATGAAACTCGCTGAAACCCGCCGAAAACCAGAGTCTCAGGTTCACTCCCCACTGGTGTACACTTCCATGAATCTCAAGTTCCCTCCCCACTGTTGCCTACTTCCCATAACTTTGTCGGATATTGCTAGGTTTCGTAAAAAGGTAATTGCTTTTATGTGAATCTAGCTGAAACCCGCCAAAAACCATAGTCTCAGGTTCACTCCCCACTGGTGTACACTTCCCTGAGTCTCAGGTTCACTCCCCACTGTTGCCTACTTCCCACAACTTTGTCGGATATTGCCGGGTTTCGTAAAAAAGTAATTGCTTTTATGTGAAACTCGCTGAAACCCGCCGAAAACCATAGTCTCAGGTTCACTCCCCACTGGTGTACACTTCCCTTAGTCTCAGGTTCACTCCCCATTATTTGCCTACTTTCCATAACTTTGCCCCATTCTGTTGGGATTTGGCGCATTTCGTAAACAAAAAGTAATTGCTTTTTTTTTTACAGAACCCGCCAAAACCCAGACCCAGGTTCACTCCCCACTGGTGTACATTTCCATGGATCTCAGGTTCACTCCCCACTGTTGCCTACTACCCATAACTTTGTCGGATATTGCCAGGTTTCGTCGGGTTTCGTTAAAAAAGTAATTGCTTTTATATGAAATTAGCTGAAGGCCGCCGAAAACCATAGTCTCAGGTTCACTCCCCACTGGTGTACACTTCACTGTCTCAGGTTCAGTCCCCGCGCTTTGCCTACTTTCCACAACTTTGCCGCATATTGTCGGGTTTTGTAAAAACGTAACCCCCCCCCCCCACCCTCCCCCATTTTGTTATTGCTGTTTTACAAAACCCAGAGTCCCAGGTTCACTCCCCACTGGTGTACACTTCCCTGAATCTCAGGTTCATCCCCCCCTCTCGCCCCCCCCCCCCCTTACACACACACACACACGCTGCTGCATACCTCCCATAACTTTGCCGGATATTGCCAGGTGTCGTCGGGTTTCGTAAAGAAGTAATTGCTTTTTATTACGAAGCCCGACGAAACCCAGTCCCAGGTTCACTCCCCACAGGTGTACACTTCTCTGAGTCCCAGATTTACTCCCACAGCTGCCCTCTTCCCATAACTTTGTCAGGTTTCGGAAAAAAAACACCGTATTAAGGTGCAAAACCACTATTCAGTGTCAGATACTGAATAGTGGAAAACCGCTATTCAGTATCTGATACTGAATAGTGCAAAACCACTATTCAGTATCAGATACTGAATAGTGCTAGCCTAATATAAAAATAAAAACAGTTCATAGAGTTTGAAAATGTTATCAAATTTTAGACGTCTTGTCCTCGTGCCCTTACTTACTTTTTTAATTTTAAGCCCTAAGCCTAATAAGTCTGAATGTGTTCACTAAAGTTTAAGCCATAAAGTAAGTTTTTACTCTTTTAGCTTAGTGCTGTAACTGTAATGAAATGAAATCCAATACAGAGTATTTCCAAATATAACCTGTGTGATTTGTGTTCATGTTTGAAAATCACCAGCAACGGCAGCAGGCAGTACAGAGACTTTGACTCTACTATCTCAGCTTTCTTATTATCTAGGAAATCAGAAGGCAACTTAATATAAATAGAGCCCAACTTCGTTCAAGAATTAACAATGACTACTCTATTTCATTACTCTATGACAATGACGTTTGTAGTTGTAGTTCTACTTCAACTTTTAGACAGTTTGAGTCTAAACTCTACCTTAAACAGTCGCCCAAAATTGCATTCAATGATCACGCCCAGACAATACAAGAAACAATTTTTAAAAAGCAACAACATGCATCTAGATAGATAGGACAACAAGTTGAAACAAAAATACTCACCTAATTCAGTAAGTTTTACTTCATCAGATTGAATGTTGAATGCACAAACCACAGTCCGCCCAAGTTGTATCTTCGGTCCGCCCAAAAAAAAAATAAAATAAACAAAACGAACGGAAGCGGAAGTAGGTCAAATTCCAGTAGAAAACTATCTCCAGTGTCAAGAGATTGCCATAGCTCTGCCTGATTCAAACCCAAATTTATTCACATTTTCTTTGCACCCAAGGGGCGCTACTCAACTTGTAGTCAAACGTTTTTAACAACTTAACTTATTTTTATCTGTCAACCAAAGGCAAATCGTTTTCAGACGAAAAAAACCTACATGGTTTTGACAACTTAGCAATGTTGTCAGAAACCACCCATGGTTGTCAGATCACGTCAAAAAATCATATGGATGTTGTTAAAAACCATGCAATATAAGAGTATATATATATATATATATATATATATATATATATATATATATATATATATATATATATATATATATACTAAGTTTAAGAACTGAAAAGTGTGGGCAGACTGATTCTCTGGGGATCGGGGTTTTTTTTTCTCGTATTTTACTCTCTTGTTTTGTCCGGCGCTGTTTCTAACACACTTTTTTCAGATCTTAAATAACGCAAGGCATCTTACTAAATACCACATAGAGTTCAAATCATTCGAATGGTGTGTGCTTATTATTTTGTGACTGGGCCATCACAAACATTGGTATCGAAACTTATATTACCTAGATTGAAAGATCAATACTTTTCATCCACTTTCATTTCAAATAATCTATATTGTTTTGCACGATGCTTTCAATAATAATATTGTTTATATAAAATTATATTTTTAGAAATGTAAGACCTATTCTTACGATCTAATACCAGCATCCACCAGCTTCTTATTTTTTCCATTTTCCAATAACATATGTGCTGTTTTATATTTTAACTGTATAGTGATATTCATTGACAATATCAGTTTTTATACCGATTGCTGGAAGGACATGAATGAATGGTGAAGCAAAATTGACAATGGTCTACTGCACATATTTGCAGGTCTGACAGCCCAAACGCAATAATGGGCTTGATTTGTAATTGTTGTTGTATTGGACAATAATATGTAGTGTTGGTTTGAGAGTATTTCCATGATACTATGAGCCCATAATAATTTGGGTTATCAGACCCGGGACTAAGTACACGTCGACTGTGGTGAATCCATGAACGTGCGCTACATAAATATTAATATCTATTACATTTATCTATCTGCAGTAGATGTGTAGCTGGAAACAGGAAGATGAATCGTATCAAAGTATACAGGAGCCAAAATTAGTATTAATTATTCAGGGTGCTGGACGCATTCTTTGGCAATAATAACTCCCATTGATTTCTGTGCAGGATGGACGTCGTATCGGCCATACTCCGATAAACACGTTTTGTTGTTCATTTTGGCCAGAAAACATTTATACTTCAAATATCGATCAATAAAAAATACCCTTAATTTATCTATACATGTTTATTAACTGTTTGCAATTCAAAGAAGTTTGAAACGTCGTGATAATTCGAGGGTCGATTGATATTTAAATTAAACGTTTTCTAGCCAAATAATTTTAGTTTGGTCAAGTGGGCCATAGGTTTGAATACAGTCTTTCACCTTGAAAACATTATATTGTCTTTACTTTTTTTTATCACTTGGATCGATCTTAGTCAAACACAACATTAATCCTATATTATAATATGTATATATAACCGTTCTAAAAACCAGTATGTTTTAGTAAATGGTTCAGGCTTGTCACCTTATATATACGAAAGAGGGTTTATATTGTGTGTACGCTAGTATTCTTGCAAATATTCTTAT
>NC_088360.1:125038046-125045546 GCF_034508935.2 Berghia stephanieae | reverse complement strand
TATATGTTAAGGTTTGCTGTTGGCCAGGGATCCCTTGTAAAGCACTTTTAACTCGTTTAGTGGATCTTGCGCTATGTAAATGCTCAAGTTTGATTTTTAAAGCATTTATACCTAGGTCCCTTGTCCATTTCAGAAATATGTTAATTTTCGCTTCCGCATCTGTCTCTTATTTAGACGTACAGCTAATTCATTCTCGACGGACCGATATCCAGAAACTGTTGGCGTTCAAAGTGACAGTAACTCATGAAAACTAAACGTGTAAACGAAGAAATTAATAGATGTCATGGCAGGTTTTAGTCAGATAACAGTTAAATTCTTCTTTTACACACTCAGTTTTCATGCGTTGTCACTTCGCCTACATTTTCCTTATATCCGTCCGACCGTGAATGAATTAATTGTACTTGTGCGGTCTAGTGGTATCTGGGTTCGAACCTCGCTCGGCGCATAGTTGAGTCCTTGGAATAGGCTCTTTACTCACATTCTCTCACTGAACTCAGGTGTAAGATGAGTACCTGGCCGTCAACAGCGTTGTCTCTGTCCGAAAAAAAATATAATAATATCGCCTAATAATATCGTCATGTCCCGTCCTACACATTAAGCGTTGCTGTTGTCCAGGAACCCTTTGTAAAGCGTTTTGAGCACGTTTAGTGGATCTTACGCTATGTAAATGCTCAAGTTTGATTTTTAAAGCATTTATATCTAGGTCCCTTGTCCATTTCAGAAATATGTTAATTTTCGCTTCCGCATCTGTCTCTTATGCCCCATTTAGACGTACAGCTAATTCATTCTCGACGGACCGATATCCAGAAACTGTTGGCGTTCAAAGTGACAGTAACTCATGAAAACTAAACGTGTAAACGAAGAAATGAACAGATGTCATGGAAGGTTTTAGTCAGATATCAGTTAAATTCTTCTTTTACACACTCAGTTTTCATGCGTTGTCACTTCGCCTACATTTTCCTTATATCCGTCCGACCGTGAATGAATTAATTGTACTTGTGCGGTCTAATGGTATCTGGGATCGAACCTCGCTCGGCGCATAATTGAGTTCTTGGAATAGGCTCTTTACTCACATTCTCTCACTGAACTCAGGTGTAAGATGAGTACCTGGCCGTCAACAGCGTTGTCTCTGTCCGAAAAAAATCTAATAATATCGCCAAACGGGCGTCATGTCCCGTCCTACATATTAAGTGTTGCTGTTGTCCAGGAACCCTTTGTAAAGCGCTTTGAGCACGTTTAGTGGATATTGCGCTATACTTAACTGTACGTTTGAATGGTCCATTAGCTCTTCCTTTTACAGAAGCGCAAGCGATCAACTGAAAAGTTGTAACGTTTTCCATGGATATTGATCGCGTTCGGCTATCTCAGGGTATCTCTATTACATTTTTCATATGTTCCTTTCAACCAAGACGACGTCCTTGAAGTATTTATATCATCCTTTTGAATTTTAAAAAATCGATATTTCTGGTAAATAATTGGCATGCTCAGCAAAATTGACATTCGGACGTATCACGATTAAAGTTTCGTTAATGCAAATTATAGACTATTCATCAAGGAGAAGAAGAAGAAGAAGAAGAAGAAGAAGAAGAAGAAGAAGAAGAAGAAGAAGAAGAAGAAGAAGAAGAAGAAGAAGAAGAAGAAGAAGAAGAAGAAGAAGAAGAAGAAGAAGAAGAAGAAGAAGAAGAAGAAGAAGAAGAAAAGAAGAAGAAGAAGAAGAAGAGAAGAAGAAGAAGAAGAAGAAGAAAGAAGAAGAAGAAGAAGAAGAAGAAGAAGAAGAAAAGAAGAAGAAGAAGAAGAAGAAGAAGAAGAAGAAGAAGAAGAAGAAGAAGAAGAAGAAGAAGAAGAAGAAGAAGAAAGAAGAAGAAGAAGAAGAAGAAGAAGAAGAAGAAGAAGAAGAAGAAGAAGAAAAAGAAGAAGAAGAAGAAGAAGAAGAAGAAGAAGAAGAAGAAGAAGAAGAAGAAGAAGAAGAAGAAAGAAGAAGAAGAAGAAGAAGAAGAAGAAGAAGAAGAAGAAGAAGAAGAAGAAGAAGAATACAATTGAATTATTGAAAACGTTAACGAAGCAAAATCTTGGGATTGAGATCTAGACGATCAGCTGGTAGAGCATTCGCCTCACAATCAAAGGTTACCGGTATCGATCCGGCTGTAGAGAGGGTTTCTTGTGACCCCTTTATCCACCCATCAATTATATTGGTCCATCAGTTAGATCTTGTGAAGAGTGCTTTGGAATAGACTAGAGTCCTATCAAAAGGAGAACAAACAACTGTTACTTTCTGTTAAACGTTAAAGACACCGAGAGTGTGATGGCTTTAAAATAATGAACAAGAAGAAGGTGAAATTGAATATTTAGATTTTGTTCATATTTTTATCGTTAAGCTTAAGACAAGCTCTCATCGCTGAAATTGTGTCACTAGCTTTATATAAATATTTCTTGCTAAGAAATTCAGAAGTAATAAAAAGGAAGTCAGGTATAATAAAAACGACGTGTGTGTATATATATGTATATATATATATATATATATATATATATATATATATATATATATATATATATATATATATATATATGTCGGAACTCACTTATGGGCCTAGTTTAACATTATTGTAATGGACAATATTTTGTCTGATATTTTTTTTCTTTGAGATTTCCATTACAACCATGAGCCCAAAAGGACCTGCAAATAAGTGCACGTCGAATAAAAAGATTCCCATAATGAAATGAAGAGACATGAATTGAAAACATTTCTCATTATCGTAAGATTTAAACCAATGGAAGTCTAATGCCTACCCATAATACGTATTAAGGGCAATCATGTTGAGCGTTTGTTGTTATAATATTTATAACGTTCATCAAAGTGACGGCAATGTTTGTTGTTGTTTTGTTGTTTGTTTTTTTCTTGTTTTTTTTCTTTTTTCTTTTTTTCTGTTTCTTTTTTTTTTTTTTTTTTTGGGGGGGGGTTGTTTGTTTGTTTTTGTTTGTTTTGTTTTTTTTTTGTTTTTTTTGTTTGTTTTTTTTGTTTTTTTTGGGGGGGGGGGGGGGTTGGTTGAAAACTTTGAATTTTTAGAATAATTAAAACATGCAGGTCAGGTGTGCAAAGTAAACGATTTGGGTGTGGTGTCTGAACTTGGCAGGCAAGTCACCCTAACAATGACATTTTTTGAAGGGATATTCGAGTGTAAACGGAAAACATTTATTGATATAAAAATAAGAAGAAAAAAATAATGCTTTACCGCGTTTTCTTAAACAGGGTTAATGTGTTTAGACCTCTTTATTTGTGCACCTGGCAAAATGCCTTCAATTCACAATAAACATTACAGTTCGCGGCGCGAAGTCAAATGCTTACCAGTTGGACTGATAATACACAATCAAACTACTATCAAGACGAAATATTTAAAAAGTTAGCCGTTTTTGATCAGCCAGAGAGAAGAAAGCATATCTTTGACAAGCAAAATGACAAAAACCACAAAAAGCAGAGGGAAGTAGACTTACTTGTATTATAATCGACGCTTTATTTTATCAACTAAAAACATGGGAGCAATTCATGTAAGGGTATATAGGGGCTATAGGGGGCAATTCTCTTCGGGGGAGGGGGGTTCATTATTAATTAATCATTCAATTACGTTACCCTGTGTTTGGGCATTTTATACTATACACAACTATGTGTGTGAGTAACTCGTTTGCGTTTAAGGCCATTGTGTGTGAATAATTATGTAGTATTTGCGGTGGCAATCAAATATCATTAAAATAGCTATAGGGTCGTCACTACTCATTCGTGCTATGTCCTGCTATCGTGTGTGTGTGTGTGTGTGTGTGTGTGTGTGTGTGTCTGTGTGTGTGACACGCGGCTATCATGTAACCACTAATTGTGTATAATTTAATGCGTTGTTGATGATGATGATGATGATGATGATGATAACAATAATGATAATAATAATAACAACAACAACAACAATAATAATATAATAATAATAATAAATAATAATATAATAATAAATAATAATAATAATAATAATAATATAATAATAATAATAATAATAATAATAATAATAATAATAATAATAATAATAATAATAAATAATAATAATAATAATAATAATAATAATAATAATAAATAATAATAATAATAATAATAATAATAATAATATAATAATAATAATAATATAATAATAATAATAATAATAATAATAATAATAATAATAATAATAATAATAATAATAATACGATAATAATAATAATAATAATAATAATAATAATAATAATAATAATAATAATAATAATAATAATAATAATAATAATAATAATAATAATAATAATAATCTTCCGATGTCGGATATCTCATTTTGTTCCTGACATGTCCTCAAAGGCTGTTGTTCTGTTATAAAGATTGGTGCCGTTCGCCAATTTCCGTTTCCTTTGGGATTCGCGACTAGAGGAAGTAGTCATTTGTGTCTTAAAATAACAAAACGCATTCTTCAGGTTCAAGACTTTTGGAAATTTGGAGCCATCTTAATTTATCTCTATTATTAGGGAAATGCGTTTGATTCCATTCCTTAGTTGTGTCCAACACAATGCACATTATTACATGTGGAATTTTTTGTGTAAACAACATTTCTCAAAGTTTGATGGCTTCTACGAGTGAACGAAAATCACAAATAACACCTACGCATGCGCAAATGAGCCACAACGCTGAGATGACAGTCCCGTGTGGCTTTGTAGTTGTAACTATTATTTTTTCACGAATCAAGGGACTCAAATAGGAAGCAAATGTATTGTCTCAATATGAAGAAAAAGAAATCATGTCGAAAACAAGAAAAATTGGTTTTGTCAATATACGGAACGTATAGCAAATAGAAATGAGGCATACGCGAACACATTGCTCATTGCATTACCCAAAAAGGCTGAAAACTGTACCTAAAAAACTAGTTGTCCATTAATTATGTAGCTCAACGAGCAGAATAATGGGCGACTGAAAATAGAATGCGAGATCTCAATGTATAAAAAAAAATACTCGTGGTTAGATGGAAATGGCCGTTCGATCGGATTGAAAGTTTGAGGTGTAGATGTAGAGAATAAAAAGGGTATGAAAGAGTGGGTGGATAGATAATTTGCAGACGATAGAGAATTAGTGAACGGAAGATTTATAGAAAGATAAAGGCTAAATGAACAGATAAAGAAATTAAGGGATGTGATAACATGATATATATATATGTGTGTGTGTGTGTGTGTGTGTGTGTTTGTGTGTGTATGTGTGTGTGTAATTCATCATTTTATTTATATATATATAAACATTCAGCAAATTTACTGATGGGGACGAGTGTTGGCTTTAGCCAAAGTTACTTTCAACGAAAATGGAGAAACAATGGGATGACATCATATATGTAAAATTTGATGATTATGAGACAGGAAATGTACTATTCTGTCAAAAGTCATAACTAACGCAGGGAAACACACAACAAACCAATAGCAAATAGGATTCAATAGTCTGATGTCACATCGCCCAGCAACGAGCAGCTTGGTTCTAAACAAAGCAAATCGGTATTTTTTATTCTCCATTCTGGCTAGACCGTTTTCACGTGTCATGTGATCAGAATGTATAAAAGTCAAAGCACGATCAGATTTATAATGTTTTTCTCCTCATCAGGACACACTTTTATGCTCGTTGGAGAAGTATGTCATAAGGGCATCCGCCATTGTTCCGATAGTTTAGAACCAGTTGCTAAGTTACTATGCGTCATTACGAGGGAAGTGACGTCACGACTGTTGAAGGCTATTTGTTTAAGAGGAAGCAGACAGATAATACATTTTTATGGTTTAAACTATGCTGATCCATTTACCTCAGCATATGTATAATGTTGGTATATATATAACATTATCCGGACACCCATCAGACATTTCGCAACGTAAGGAAAAGCCCTCGTTACAATCATAAACCTAAAAACAATTTTATTGAAACTTTAACGACCCTTTTTAGAAAAAGAAATTAGGTTTATTTTCGAGAAAAATTTACATGAGAATAGGAAGTTTGGCGACGGAATGTAAAGGGTTTATCTCATAGTTTGCGGCATTATGCATAACAATGCTCAGTAAGTGGCATGGAATGGACATTTGTTGATATGATAACCCTACCACCCTTTTTTGGTGCAAAAACTTCCCAGTGCCCATGGCCTGTATTTTCAGCATCGTCATCATCTTAATCGTTTCAGCATCACCGCCGTCGTCGTCCTTGTCATCATCATCATCACCATCATTATCATCATCATCATCATCGTCATCATCATCATCATAATTATCATTATTATCATCATCATTATTATTATTATTATCATCATCATCATCATCATTATTATTTATTATTATTATTATTATTATTGTTGTTGTTGTTGTTATTATTATTATTATTATCATCATCATTGTCAATTATTATTACCATTAATTTTTAGTATCATCATCATCATTATTGTTATTAATAATGATAATAATAATAATAATAATAATAATAATAATAATAATAATAATAATAATAATAATAATAATAATAATAATAATAATAATAATAATAATAACAATTATACCATTATTATGATTAGTATCATCATTGTTATTGTTATTTTAAAGATTATCTTTATAGCTATTGTTGTTGTTGTTGTTGTTATAATCATTATTATTATCATTATTATTGTTGCTTTTTTATTACTATTATCATTATCATTTTTGTAATCTCGGAAACCCTTTCTACTTCAAGGTTTAAGTTTGTTATCTCACTGTGCTTGCTGGGTGTAGCCGAGTAATACAACGCGCCAGCTTTCATTGATAACATCAATGGAACTCTTAATGTCAAAAGAGTTAGAGAAATCATTAAAAAATAGACATAACCAGCTTTTGTCCAGCTTTTGTAGATACATTTAGCAAAAGTTCAATTGTCAAATTATTAAATGAATTATCGAAGTAGGCATAACTAGTCATTACATTTCTAAACACAATTTTGAAAATTGAAAGCACAGACACACATCTGTTACATTAGCTATAATAAATATTTGATCTCAGCTCAAATTTCAGTAAATTATGGAGATTGGTGTCCGTTTTATTTCGGTCGTAAAGACATAACATCACGGTCAAAGACAAAATAATATAAATAATTTAAATAATGTGATTTGCACACTTGGATTGTTCATATACCGAATATTGCTACACATATGCTTGTATGGACAGTCCCTTCCCCTACCCAAGCATTAAAAAACACCAATAAATAAGCCTATCATTTATTTAAGAACTGAGAAGAAGACGATAATGGAATTATAAATAGAATGAAATTGACGTCACTCAGTTCTTTGTTATTGTTTTTAGTCAGACATTTTTATGAGTATCTTAAAATTGTATCAATTAGATTATAGATAGTATGCGCTTGGATAAGAAGCTCATAACATTGCCATCCGGAAGTATAACGGACCAACACACAAAACTGTGTGTATCCATGAACGTTTATAGTCAGGTTAATACAGT
>NC_088360.1:125005546-125028046 GCF_034508935.2 Berghia stephanieae | reverse complement strand
CCACAACGCAAATACCCCCTCCATTTCGCGCACTTCTTGACATTAATATAGATTTATAACCTGGTGGTGCAAGATCCGCTGTAATGACGTCATCTCCTAGGGGCGCAGCCATGATTCAACAAAAAATGCAATATCAGACTCCGCCTCTGTAATTAGATCATTTAGTAATGAGCTCTTATTTCTCGCCGACGAGTGAGTGCTTTGAGTCGGTTTCCTGGTCTTAAGTTAATTTCAATAAGATTTTTGGGATTTTGATGCTTGACGGCAAGTGACGTTTTGTTACAAACCGATCTCGCGTTTGTTAGGACTACTTTCAGTTTGTTTACTTTTTGAGTATGTTGCTGTTACCGTCACTGTAGTGTTGGTATTGATTATCATGTATAATCGAAGTTGTCACCGCCACTTCTTTTGTTGTTGATGGCTGCAGTGAGACGGAGGTTGTTGACGAAGGTGGTGTTGGGGGGAGGGTGAGTATCTATAACTGTAAATGTGGATGGTGGGCGAGGCCTGCGTTTGTGGTGTATTGGTCGATGTCCATGCATAATTGGATTCAATGGTCTGATGTCACGTCGCCCAGCAATGGCGAGCAGCGTGGTTCTAAACAAAGAAAATCGGTACTTTTTATTCTTCATGCTGGCTAGAACTTTTCATTTGTCGTGTGATCAAAAGTGTGCCATGTGCATAAAAGTCAAAACATGATCATATTTATAATGTTTTTCTCCCCTGGATACACTTTTATGCTTGTCGGAGAAGAATTTCATAAGGGTGTCCGCCATTGTCCCAAGAGTTTATAGCCAGTTACTAAGTTACCATGCGTCATTACGAGGGAAGTGACGTCATAACTGTTGAAGCGTATTACAAAGCTATGATGGAGATGCTGATCCTGTTGTTGCTGATGACAACTGTGGTGATGGTGAAAGTGATCACGGTGATGGTGATGTAGTAGATGTGGTGGTCGCAAGTGTTGTTGCTGGTATTGTTGCTGCTGCTGCTGTCGATGAAGATGGAAGTGATAGGGTTTCTGGGGCGGTTGCTGTAAATCGATTTTCTTCTTCTTTTTCTTTTTGCCAGCTTTCCTGCCTCTTTTTCTTATCGATGTTCTCATTTTATTATTGATGAAACCTTTGTCTGATTTTAGTCTATATATTGTTGATTTTCAATCTTAAAAGGGTTAGGGGTGACAGAAACTCATAGAATGGGTGTTTGTTATAGAATAAAAGCGTTCTCCGGTCACTCAGGTCTTTGTTATTGTTTTTTTGCCACCCGCGTTTATGAGTAATGCTCACTGAACTGTATTAACCTTACTATAAACGTTCATGGATACACAGTTTTGTGTGTTGGTCCCTAATAGATAGAATGCGCTTGGCCAAGGAGTTCACAACATTGCCATCCGGAAGTATAACGGACCAACACACAAACTCTGTGTAACCATGAACTATTATAGTCTGGTTAATACAGTTTAGTGAGAACAACTCACAAACGCGGATGGCAAAAAGAATAACAAAGGCCTGAGTGGCGTCATCTTCGAACTATCTATACTTCCGGATGGCAATGTTATGAGCTTCTTAGCCAAACGCATACTATCTATACAAGGTCGAGGCGAGTGAACACATTTGACGATAGAAAACTAATGAGTGATAAACTCGTAAACATTGGTTTCAAAATATCAGTGATATGCTGGTAGGTAAAAGTGGTCGAAATGGAGTGACAACTGTTGACTGAGGTGTGTAGAATAATTAAAATATGACGATTAAAATTGGTAAAGTTCAAAGAATGTTTTCAATAATATCTAAAATTTCATCTTATACATACTTTCAAAATTTCTACCACATCAAACACCAGGAATTTAAGAAGCTCCACATGTAAAAATTAGTCCCAGTAAATGAATATACCATATGAAAATTCCATGTAAATACAGAGCGAGTAAAAAGGCAGCTGCCGTCACCAGCGCTATACACATAGTAGTAGTAGTAGTAGTAGTAGTAGTAATAGTAGTAGTAGTAGTAGTAGTAGTAGTAGTAGTAGTAGTAGTAGTAGTAGTAGTAGTAGTAGTAGAAGTAGCAGTAGCTGTTGTTGTTGCTGTTTAGTCGTTGTTATAGTTCTTTTTGTTGTAACAGTGGTGGTGGCTGTGATAGCGGTGTTGATGGTGGTGGTGGAAGTTGTTTCGTTGTTGCAGTGGTGGTGATGGTAGTACTGGGGGGATGGTGGTGATGATAGTAGTAGTAGTCGTAAAATAATACTAATATTAATGGTGTAGTAGTAATAGTAGTAGTAGTAGTAGTAGTAGTAGTAGTAGTAGTAGTAGTAGTAGTAGTAGTAGTAGTAGTAGTAGTAGTAGTAGTAGTAGTAGTAGTAGTTGTTGTTGTTGTTGTTGTTGTATCAGTACTTCTTGTTGTTTTATCAGCAGCATCAAAAGCAGTAACAGTAGCAGAAGTGCCACTAGTAATATTCGTATTAGGATCTTCGTTACCTCGGCTTCTATACCATCCCTTCTCTCTCTCTCTCTCTCTCTCTCTCTCTCTCTCTCTCTCTCTCTCTCTCTCTCTTTCTTTCTTTCTTCCTTTCTCTCTCTCTCTCTTTCTCTCTTTTCTTTCTTTCTTTCTATCTTTCTCTCTTTCTCTCTTTCTCTCTCATTGTGTCTTTCTGCTTCTTTCTCTCTCTCTCTCTCTCTATCTATCTATCTCTATCTCTCGTCTATCTATCTATCTATCTATCTATCTATCTATCTATCTATCTATCTATCAACACTTCACTTCAACAATCAACAATAACAACTCAAACTCGTGTCATACACAGTCCTGATGATGGCAATTAGGACCTGGAACATCGATGTAGACTGACACCAATATCGTGGTAAATATTATAATAATAATTCACTCCATTGTTACTATCAACATGTCGAGCACTATTCGTATCATAAAACACTATTCAATCTATCCATCTCTCTCTCCTTGTATTGGTGTATGCATGAATCAATCTATTTATTATCTTTTTAATCTTCAGGATTCAATCTTGCTACGAAAATCAAATCTAAAAAAATATAATGTTAGGAAATGGAAAGATGATCTAATGACTTACCTTTCTCCCCCATTTATCTTGTCAGACCAGGTCACACGACATAACACCAAAGTCATGACTACAATAAAAACATAATCCAACAAAGCGACACAGAAAATCGTTCCTTTTTTATTCTTTTTACTCTTAAGCTGTATAATCACAACAAATTAATGTGAAGAACAAAACAACACCGTTCATCCGTCCGTTCTTCCTATCGGAATTCCACAAGCTCCGTGTCACCCACACTCACCGTACCAACCAAGTCCAATAAACCGGAATCAATACAAAGCAAACGAGTACAGCAATAACACAATGATATTATGCAAATGATATAGCATAGTAAATTGGTTTCTACTACAAATCATAGTATACCAGTAGCCATAATATATCCTGTGATTAAACACAGCACGTAATGGGGAGCACGCGGCTAAATTATATTAGTATTATCTAGTATTAGTATTTATTGGTACTTGTGGCCTCGGTGTGCGAGTTGGCATCGAATCTCTTTGTCTTTTTTTGTTTAGTTCACAGAGCGTGTGCCTGCGTGATCAACTATATGTGGGGTGACAATAATGTGAAACGTTGCCTACTCGAATCAGATGTGAATGAGTACATGTCTATAACAGTTACGGTGTTATTTATTTGTTGGCACAAAAAGAAAGTTCAGCAAACAAGAAGAGCGATGTGATGGTAGCACGTCTGCCCGGTAATCGGGTCTGAGATTCGATCCCCAGTGATGGGATGGGATGATTTTTTTTCTTCTACTTTTCTTTCTTGCTTTGTCTGGCACCTTTCATACACACTTGTTCAAATCTTTATCTTCCACTAGTGCCTGCATCTTAATTTCTTAATTTGATATAGTCAAGAGTCTTCAATGTGGACGAACAGGTAGATAATCTAGAAAATATTCTGACTAGCCAACCGCCTTCCATTCTCATTTTCCTAACCACAATCAACAAATTGTGCGGCTATGTGATCTTGTGGTATGACACTCGCTTTCGGATCGGAAGGTCCTGAGTTCGAGCCTCGCCGATCGGCGCATAATTGAGTCCTTGGAAAAGGCTCTTTACTCACATTCTCTCGCCGTACTCAGGTGTAAAATGAGTGCTGGCCGTTAACAACGTTGTCTCTGTCTGAAAAAAAATCTGTAATATCGCCGGACAGGCGTCATGTCTCGTTCTACACGTTAAATGTTGCTGTTGGCCAGGAACCCCCTGTAAAGCGCTTGGAGCCCATTAAGTAGATATTGCGCTTTATAAAAGCTCAAGTTTTGGGGGGTTTGTTTTTTTTGGGTGGGGGGGGGGGGGTAAGTCAACTTCATACGATGGTAAGGTCGAATACAGATGACTAATTAATGGAATGACTATATTTTTAATGAGCTTTTATATAGCGCAATATCATCTTAATGTGCTCAAAGCGCTTTACAAGGGGTCCCTGGTCAACGACAACATTTAACATTTAGGACGGAACATGACGTCTATTAGGCGATGTTCCAATTTTTTCGGGCAGAGACAATGCTGTTAACGGCCAGGTACTCATTTTACACCTGAGTATGGTGAGAGAATGTGAGTAAAGAGCCTTCTCCAAGGACTCAACTATGTGCCGAGCGAGACTTGAACCCAGGACCTTTCGATCCGAAAGAGAGTGTCATACCACTTGACCACATAGCCGCACAATCACATCCATTTTTAATTCCCATTTTTATTGCTTGCATGCTCGGATACAATCTATAATTAATTGATTTAGTTATACGATAGTTAATCTTATATTACCTGTAACCTTAAATCAACTTACCAGCACCAGCTGTGGTGTGCTGCTTCGTTTGTTTTGTTTTGTTTTGCTTTTTGTTTGTATTGTTTTGTTGTTATGTTACTTTTATTTGTGCCTTTCTTTTCATTTCTTTTCTTTCTTGTTTTGTTTTTGTTTTTGTTTAGTTTTGTTTTTGGGGGGGGTTTTTTTGGGGGGGAGGGGTTGTTGAATTCTTGTGCTTTTGATTTTGCTTTGTATGTTTTGTTTTTTGTTGGTTGTTTGTTTGTTTTGTTGGGCTTTTTTTCGTGTCATTTCAATTGTTTTTATTTTTTCCGTTAGGAAGCGTATTTTTAGTTTATTTTTCTTTTGTCTGGGAGGGTGGATTTTTTGTTTGTTTGGGGAGTAGGATTCTAATTTGTTTTCCGAAATCCATGATTTTGTTTGAGGATAATTATGATGGTTAGTTTTGCTGTAAAATGATTGTCTAATAAGCCATTTGTTTCTGTGTTGCTTTGTCGTTAATAATGAAACGATGCTTGAGACACTTCAGAACAATATGGCAACAGAAACAGGTGGCGATTACATCACTATAGTGTCATGTCCTGGGAATGACGACGATTGTAGTGACCATCTCGTGGTCAGGCGGAGGGTGCCGTAACAGTCTTGGGTTCAACTCCCCATCACCACAAACGCTATTATTCTCTATCTACAATTTGCCTTTATAAATAAGAGAATCAACAGCCCTAGAAACATTCAAAAAGAAACTGAAAACTCATCTTTTACGGTCATGTTTCGGTGAACAGCTATTCCAATGAATGATAAATGACTATTTTTTGGTGACTGTGTGTGCGCGCGCCAGCGCGTGTAAATGCTTGTGAGTGGAATCATGCTGTGCATGGGTGTATTGATATTTTTGATATAATATGTACATGTCATTGTAACGTACTCAGAGCTTATCTCCGTTATAGATAGAACGAAATTGACGTCACTCAGTTCTTTGTTTTTTGGCAGCCGTTTTTATGAGTAGTTCTCACTAAATAGTATTATTCGAACTATAAACGTTTAAAGTTATATCGGGCTGGCAAAGTTGTGAGATTTTTTAATAAACGTAATAATGCATCAATACTAGTTCCAGACCTTGGTCTGTGAGTCATTGCCCTCTGATTGCTATGCGAATGACCCTTCTTGTAGTTTTGAAATTAAGAAAGCTTCGCCCCAAACTGAGATATCTCTCTCTGTCTCTCTCTCTCTCTCTCTCTCTCTCTCACACACACACACACACACACACACACACTCACACACACACATACACACTCTTTCTTTCTTTCTTTCTTTTTTCCTTAATCTATTTCATTTTGTAATTCTCTTTCTTCTTTCCTTTTCTATCATTCTCTTTACGTACCCTTTTACTTAGTATGTATCCCCCCCCCCCTCTCTCTCTCTCTCTCTCTCTCTATTTCTTTCTTTCTTTTTTCTCTCTTTCTTTCTTTCTTTCTCTCCTTCTTTCTCTTTCTTTCTTTCTCTCTCTCTCTCTCTCTCTCTCTCTCTCTCTCTCTCTCTCCCTCTCTCTCTTCCTCTCTCTCTCTCTCTCTCTCTCTTTCTTTCTTCTTTCTTTCTTTCTCTCTCTCCCTCTCTCCATCGCTCTCTCTCTCTCTCTCTCTCTCTCTCTCTCTCTCTATCTATCTCTCTCTCCCTCTCTCTCTTCCTCTCTCTCTCTCTCTCTCTTTCTTTCTTTCTTTCTTTCTCTCTCTCCCTCTCTCTCTCTCTCTCTCTCTCTCTCTCTCTCTCTCTCTCTCTCTCGCTTTCCCTCGCTCTATCTCTCCTTCTACCTCTCTCTCACTCTTTCACAATCTCTCTCTCTCTCTCTCTCTCTCTCTCTCTCTCTATATATATATATATATATATATATATATATATATATATTTATATATATATACATATATATATATATATATATATATATATATATATATATATATATATATATATATATATATATATATATATATATTAGGGTTTGAGACACTTTGACAAGATTAAGGCCATATTAATCTGTCGATATTTGAGGCAAATGTTTCTGACAAAAATTCCCCTTTAATATGTTTTATCACGGTACGGATGCATTTTGAAGGCTATATCGTTATGTATGATATTATGGTGATGGGGGAAATTCTAAATGGTGAGGAATTGATATGACATCCTGGCTGTGGGTTATGAATCATTGATATACATACATGGCACTTCCTCCCATGGGAAGACGCAACCCCCCCCCCGCCATGTTTTATATTAGAAGCACGTCGTACTCGGTCTCTGGGCTGATTGAGAATGATTGGTGGTGTTATCGATGGCAGGTCGTGGGTTAATTCGTTACATAGAGGGTCTTACAATGGTATGTAAGTGGGAGAGATAGATACTAGACACAAGACGTAACCGTTATGGGATGATGATGATGATGATGATGATGATGATGATGATGATGATGATGATGATGATGATGATGATGATGATGATGATGATGATGATGATGATCATCATCATCATCATCATCATCATCATCATCATCATCATCATCATCATCATCATCATCATCATGGTGGTGGTGGTGGCGGTGGTGGCGGTGTGGTTGTGGTACTGTTGATGCTGTTGCTTAATAACAAGTATAGCAATAACAAAAAACAACATAAAATTGTAGCTAGACAGAGAACTCGGTGACACATGCAGCAATTACTCTCACATTTCCATCCAATATTCTCATCAACATCAGTAAGGGGACTGGCTCTTCGTGGCTTGGAAAGATCCCTTATTAATTATTGGTTTAGAGTAAAGCCTTCAATTACGTGGGTGTGATCATCAGATATCGGTGTCCACTCACCACGGTCCACGACCCTTCTTCTGAGTATTCTACATGTGACGTAGCATAAGATCATGACCCACTAGTATTCATTTGATGCAGACTATACCATTACAAGGTATAGATAGTTCGAAGATGACGTCACTTAGGTCTTTGTTATTGATTTTTGCCATCCGCGTTCATGAGTGAACTGTATTAACCAGACTATAAACGTTCATGGATACACACAGTTTTGTGTGTTGGTCCGTTATACTTCCGGATGGCAATGTTATGAGCTTCTTAGCCAAGCGCATACTATCTATTGTCAAAAAACGACATAATCAAGTCACGTAAGAGGTTTTGTGACGCAATGCAAAAAAAAAAAAAAAAAAATTTAATTGTTTCTGCATCCTTGTGACGAATATTGTAAGCGTGCGAGAACAAAAAGCTTGCACTGTAAGAAATGGAAATGTGAGTACTTATGGCCCGTTGGATGAAAAAGGAAACAGTGAAACTTATTGGATATGATTAACGAGTGGAAATACTCAATGGATGCTTTGTGTTTAGGTAAAATACTTACAACATCCGACAATTAAATATACCAATACACAAAGTTTGGGTAACCTTTAACATTTATAATCTGACTGATATGATTTAGTGAGAACAACTGTCAAAAAAATAATAAAGAGCTGAGTGACGTCAACTTCGTTCCTTCTATAAAAATGTTTATTAATGTTTAGATTGTTTTTCTTTATTACTGATAAAATGCCATGTGATTCTTCTTCTTCAAGTGTCAAGTCTGTGCCAGACATCGGTGATCATGGTACGCCATTCATCTCTCTGATCAGATAACCTCAAAAAAAACTAATATTACTCTTCTCTTTCTTTGGTACCCAGCTGTTCAAACTATTCAAATATGTTTTTCTTGGTCTACCTTTACTCTTTTTACCTTCTATCTTTCATGGATCTCATTAATTATCATGATATTGAACTTCAATCGTGCCAGGAGAGGTCGAAATAGGGCAGAGAAGTCTTGACGTCTCGCCTTCTACTCTTCCGATTCCAAACTCATTGGAAGTGTGTATGTCACCAGTCCTTTGAAGGGACTAATAAGGAATAGGTCGCATATTGAATCATAAGCTGACACAGCTATTTAGAATTAGCAGGGCGTATAGACAGATTCTTAAGACGTAAAAGAGCGAGGATGGATGATTTTTATTGGCGACCGGCAAATATTTAGATTAGAAAATAAGATGCCATCACTCTGAAACCTTTGGACAATAAGAAAAAACCAAGAGCAAATGGTTGTCCAGGTCAGGTGCAGAAGGTGGCGAACGGTTGGCCATACCCCTCGGAAGGAGCCCTGTTACATAACCAAGCAGGCTTTCAAATGGAACCCGTAGGGCATGAGGAAACGGGGTCTTACAAAACAGAATTGGAGGAGTCACTCAGGTCTTTGTTTATTGTTTTTTGCCATCCATGTCTATGAGTAATTCTCACTAAACTGTATTAACCCGACTGTAAAAGTTCATGGTTACACATAGTTCTATGTGTTGGTCTGTTATACTTCCGGGTGGCAATGCTGTGAGTTTCTTAGCCAAGCGCATACTATCTATCAATTGATCAGACTGTAAGAGTTTAAGGTTACAAATAGGTTTGTGCATTATCTAGTACATTTAATAAGGGTAACGGAAGTTGTGAGCTTTTAAACACAACGCATAGCGTCAATTGGTTTGTTTGTGTTTTTTGTTTTTTTGACGTCATTTGGGAAGACCTCCACCTCAACTGACTGCCAACACACAACAACGGTATAATGATCACGATAATGAAATGTTTGGAGGCACACACCTGCTGCCATGACGTACTCACCCCTGAACGCACCAGATGGTTCAGACCGCTGATTACTGACAAAACACGTTTGTTAAGAGCCACTCTCTCTCTCTCTCTCTCTCTCTCTCTCTCTCTCTCTCTCTCTCTCTCTCTCTCTCTCTATCTCTATCTCTATCCCTCTCTCCCACACACACACACTCACACACACACACACACACACACACACTATCTATCTATCTATCTCTGTTTATACTTTATCTATCTATCCATCTATCTCTATCTCTATGTGTATGAGTGTGTGTCTCCCTCTCACTCTCTCTCACACACACACACACACACACACACACACACACACACACACACATTCACACTCAGAACTGTAAGCGGTTAAGAACACAAAGACATGTATCCATAAGACGTTTATAACAAATGTCGATTTATATTTAGAAAAGTCACAGCTTGTGTCATGTTTCAAATCTATGACTCAGAAGAAGTCTTCGGATCTGAGCTTCAATCCACAGATTTTTAAATTAAAAGTTTGTTCGGCTTAAAATGATGAAACGTGTTTTGTCAATGTAGAGCACAATTATGTTGTATTGTTATTTGGATCAATTACGTTGAATGTATAGAATGAATGCGTCGACGGAATGACTTTTTTAAATTGAGCTTTATATAGAGCAATATCCACTAAATGTGTTCAAAGCGCTTTACAAGGGGGATTCCTGGCCAACAGCAACATTTAACATTTAGGACGGGACATGACGCCTGTTAGGCGATGTTACAATTTTTTCGGACAGAGACAACGCTGTTAACAGATTCTCATTTTACACCTGAATATGGTGAGAGAATGTGAGTAAAGAGCCTTCTCCAAGGACTCAACTATGCGCCGAGCGAGGCTCGAACCCAGGACCTTCCGATCCGAAAGCGAGTGCCATACCACTACCACATAGACCACATAGCTATTTAATCTTGGTTAGTTACATGGCAAAATATAAGAATTATAACAGACTCAGTTATATCATAAAATTAGGTAGGCATGCCCAAAATACTTTTTCTCAAGATTAAACTTTTCGTGAAATCGTTTAAAATGGCCATTTTTTTAATATTCTTTTTTGTATTCTCATCAGAATCTTTAAAGGACAAATTGCTATGCAATGACAAAATGACTTATTAAATTTCGACCAGAAAAATCCTTAATTAAAATACCTGTCGATTTAGATGACTCCCAATTTGACAAAATGTTTTAAAGTCAAGACGTTATAGAAGTCTCAACAATAATATCTAAACAACAACAATAACAAAAGGCATCGACTAAAAAGAACAAAAACCAAGTACAACAACAACTATATAATGAGAAGAAGACGAAGAAGAAGAAGAAGAAGAAGAAGAAGAAGACGAATGATTAATAATAATAATAATAATAATAATAATAATAATAATAATAATAATAATAATAATAATAATAATAATAATAATAATAACAATGATAAGTTATTATTATTATTATTATTATTATTATTATTATTATTATTATTATTATTATTATTATTATTATTATTATCATTATTATTATTATTATTATTATTATTATTATTATTATTATTATTATTATTATTATTATTATTATTATTATTATTATATAATCATTATTATTATGATTATTATTATTATTATTACAATTATTATTATTATTATTATTATTATTATTATTATTATTATTATTATTATTATTAATATTATTATTATTATATCATCATCATTATTATTATGATTATCATCATTTTATTATTATTATTACTATTATTATTATTATTATTATTATTATTATTATTATTATTATTATTATTATTATCATTATTATTATTATTATTATTGTATCATCATCATTATTATCATTATCATTATTATTATGATTATTATTATTATTATCATTATTATTATTATTATTATTATTATTATTATTATTATTATTATTATATTATTATTATAGCACAACAACAACAACATAAAGCATTATCAACATCAACATAACGACAACAACAAACTCCTGGACACCTTCATATCACACTTTCCCTCAGGCAACACCTCAATACCTCTCACTAATCACTGTCTGCCGCCTACCCACCCACACAACATACCTAAGGCCATTTATTTCAAACACGAAGGAGCCCAGAGGACTGTCGGCACATCAGGACAGAAGAGTTTTTAAAAAATGAAAACAAATCGCCGAAAAAGAAGAGGAACCAATAAAAGGAACAGTCCAACCATCGATTCGTCAATCGGAAGACTTTCATTATTGATCTCGTCTCCGTTTTCATTCAATATTTATCGCCATTCATTGTTTTAACAACTTGTTTTGCGTGCTCGATTCGCGTAAACGACTATTCCAACGCGCCGTTGTTTTGTCTATGTGTGTATGTATGTGTGTGTATGTGTGATGGGGAACGGATGGAGTTTACTTTTGAACTGTGTGTAATGGATTAATTAATGATGTTGTCGAGAGCATACGTGACACGTTTATTGAGGCGAGTTGTAAAGCTTCGAAATCATTCTGCTGACTCGCATTCCAATTGTGGTTCAAATATTGATCGGCAGTGGCACGTAATCAGATCCGTATTGATTGATTCTATTTTTTTGTTTTTTGTTTTTTTTTTGTTTTTCATCTTTCCTGTTTGTTTGTTTACCTTCTTCCGTCTGCCTGTCATTGAATTAATCGATCCATATATGGAATGATCAAATTATCTATGTCTGGCTGCGTGTTGTCTCGTTTGATGTGTATGGGTGTGTTTGTATGTGTGTGTGTGTGTGTGTTACGTAATGTAATTGTAACTGAAAACCGTGATATTTCTTTCTCAGTTGCTCAAATTGCCATGTTATGACATGCGACAATAAGGAAATCGAATACACCAAGACCAAGTTTAAATGCAACATAATCATTAATTCCTTTGGAGCTCCAAGGCCCTTGGAGAAGGAGTTAATCCGGTTTCGACAGCGGATAACGGCAATTATTTAGTGACTGTTACTTGTTACTCTAGATAGGTCATTAATTAGTTCCAAGCGACACCATTGTTTGTGAGGCAAGTCCTTTGCCAACTGATCCATCAGGATTCCTAAATTGAAAACCCTTGAAAAAAGAGCATGAGCACACCTGACATTTAAGTATGTATATTGATGCTATGAGTTTAGCGTAACATCACAGGGTTCTAACCTTGGCATTCCATGGAGGAAAATAGATAATCCATCAAAAATACGGCTAGTGTCAACAGGAATCGCCTTTGTTGAACAAAAAGTGAGATAATTGGGGGCTAATAATCTTGCCCAAGGAAAAAATCGAAAGTGCCGGAAGCGGTGCTGTAACCCAGGTCATTTCAGGTCACATCGCAATGCCTTAACCTCTCGGCCACTTCGCCCTCCCAACCCCCCCCCCCCACCCTCCCCCAATTCAATTTTAAGCTCGACTTATAATGCTGATGTTGCTGCTTGAAGCTCGAAGATAATAAAATAGAATCGAACTTCAATTCAATTGACTGAGATAGGATATATGGACATTTCGAGTTTCCCCTTTGTCAACAAAACACGATTAATAAGATGTGGACGTTTCGAGTTTCCCCTTTGTCAACAAAACACGATTAATGAGACACTAAAGCCGAATGAAGGATGAGCTTAACTTATTCATTTTTAATTAAAATTAATGCCTCCATACAAAATCAGTGAGTTTAAGTTCTCCAAAGAAAAACGTAATTTCCTTGCTTTGATTAATTTTACTTTTGTTCTCATTGTCTGTAGCTAGTTAATTCGACATAACACCTAATTGACTCAGTGGGTCACATTTGGTTGTTTTCTGACAAAAATATGCGAACTAGATTCAGGCATGAATAAAGATCTGAACAAGTTTGTATGAAAGATGCCAGACAAAGCTAGAGAGAAAAACACAAGAAATAAAAACATCCCAACAAATCAGTCTTCCTTGGTTGGGGAGCGAACCTGGGACCTCCTGATTACCGGTGAAACGTGCTACCATTACACCACAGAGGTTCCCAATAGTTGGGACAATTTTAATTCCTATATTCTTCACAGGGATCGAGGGAGACTGATTTTTGGGGATAGTTTTTTTTTTTTTTTTGTTTTGTTTTGTTTGTTTGTTTTCTTTCTTTCTTGTTTTGTCTGGCACCTTTCACACACACTTGTTCAGATCTTTATCCAACACCGATGCCTGTTCCCTAGTTTCTCAATTTGAAAAGGCATGAATGTAAAAAAAAAAGAGAAAATATTATTCGAAAGCAATAAACTACAGATATTTCAATAGCGATGCGAAAGAAAAGTGAGCAATGCTATCTCTATAGGACAGTGACTTATTCTGAATTAGGTCACAGTTGTGTGTGTGTGTGTGTGTGTGTGTGTGTGTGTGTGTGTGTGTGTGTGTACGCGTGCGCTCGTGTGCGTGTCTGCCTATGTGTGTGTGCGTGTGTACGCGGGCACGCGTGTGCGTGTCTGCCTATGTGTGTGTGTGTGTGTGTGTGTGTGTGTGTACGCGTGCGCGCGTGTGCGTGTCTGCCTGTGTGTGTGTGTGTGTGTGTGTGTGTGTGCGTGTCGATGTAACGCCGAGGAATTAATAATACCATCATAAAATGTCCTGTGATCATCTGAATAAATTACTTTGCAAATACTATATTATCATGATTTGTTATTAGTGTTTTTTTCCCTTTTCCCTCTAATCATCAACCGAGGGCGGTTGAGGTACGTATGTCCGGCAATCAGAGGGCTTCGGGTTCGATTCCAAGCGAGAAGGTTCACGGGAATGACTTGCTTTTGTTTTATTTTGTTTTTTTGTTTGGTTGTTTGTTTGTTTGTTTTGGGTTTGTTTGTTTTTTGTTGTTTTTTTTTTTTTTTTTTTTGGGGGGGGGGGGGTTTTGTTTTGTTTTTTTAATTTTTTTTTTTTTCGTTTGTATTGTTTTTTGTTGTTGTTTTCTGTGTGTGTGTGTGTATGTATGTATGTATGTGTATGTGTGCGTGTGTGTGTGTGTGTGTGTGTGTGTGTGTGTGTGTGTGTGCGTGCTGGGGGTTGTTTTTTTTTATTTTGATTTTTAAAATTTATTATTGCTTTATCTCACATTAAAAAGCACAGATTTTACAGCCATTTTATTCCATTTTATCTCTACCAACAACCATCGCTTTTTATAATTTTCAATTCTCGCCAACTATTTTATCCTAGGGTATATCTATTCGTCCGTCGTGTTTCTTTCACGCCTACAAAATTCGCATAAGCACTGAAGGTCGGGTAGATACTTTATAAGAATATGTCCTTATGGACGGATAGTCACTCCTCCTTTCACACAATCCTTAGAATGTGAGTGAAGAAGTGTTAATGAAATGTTACATATTTAATGAGAAGTGTCGACTTAATCCAGACATAATATTATTATCATGTAAGAGAACGTCCTTTGAAATCCATTGTCCCCTTGTTCAATGAGTCATGTCTATTTTTGTAAGCCACATGCTCAACACGGTATAATGTCGGGATATGAACGAACACCAAAAAGTAAATTTAGTTGTAAAAAATAAAATTTTACATTTTAAAACATTTTTAAATTGAGCTTTTTAGATAGCGCAATATCCACAAAATGTGTTCAAAGCGCTTTATAAAGGGTCCCTGGCCAACAGCAGCATTTAACATGTAGGACGGGACGTGATTTCTGTTAGGTGATATTACAATTTTTTAGGAAAGAAACAACGCTGATAACGACCAGGTACTCATTTTTCACCTGAGTACGGTGAGAGAATATGAATGAAGAGTCTTTTCCAATGACTCAACTATGCGCCGAGCGAGGCTCGAACCCAGGACCGATCCGAAAGCGAGTGTCTTACCACAAGATCACATAGACGCAAGTAAAAGAGTAAGGAACACGAATACTAGAGGTTTTGCAACTAAAGAAATGTGTGACCCATCGTCCCAAAACGGTATTATGTAGGGATGAACTGGACCACGAAAAGTGACTTTAGTACTAAAATCATAAGAAATACGATTTTTCTGATTTTTTAAATGTAAGAAATTGCGTTTATTCCCCATTATAACAAAGAGAAAATAACCCAAAGTTGTTTATAAATGTGTGGCTATGAATTCAATTTCCAACAACTAATTCGTGTCGACATATTTTAGCAAGATAACGATTACGTTCTCAACCTACAACGACCGACGAACGACGAGGAGAAAAACGAAGATCTGTCTTCAGAGTCTCAGGGACAGAGTTTCCTCGTCGTTCGTCGATCGTTGTAGGGTGGAAATGTAATCGTTTACTCATAATACCGCTTTAAGATGGTGAGTCACATTGATGTTTAATCATCACTATAACGTCTAGCACTTGACTTGAAGTATCTTCCTTGTGTCTATAAATTAAATTTCCATCACTATGTGGTCTTGTGCTATGACAATCGCTTTCGGATCGGAAGGTCCTGGGCTCGAGCCTCGCTCGAGGTATAGTTGAGTCCTTGGAATAGTCTCTTTACTCACATTCTCTCGCCGTAATCAGATGTAAAATGAGTACCTGGCCGTTATTAGCGTTGTATCTGTCCGAAAAAAATATAATATCGCCTAACAGATATCATGTCCCGTCCTATATGTTAAGGGTTGCTGTTAGCCAGAAACCCTTTATAAAGCGCTTTGAGCATGTTCAGTGGATATTGCGCTATATAAAAAAGCTAAAAAAGCTCACTATAACGTCTAGAAATTGACCTCAAATGTCATCTTTGTGTCTATAAATTATTCCATTTCCAGCACTTGGTATATCCCGATAAAAAAATAAACCGCTTTGAGATGTTGGGTCACATTTGGATTCTCGTGAACTGGAAAACCATTGTAGTTAGAAAGAAACACTTAGAAAATAATTTGCACTTTTAGATTTTTTAAGTAAATTGAAATGCTAAATTAACTGTCGCAAGAAGATTGTGTCGTAGGTAAGTCTCCAGCCCTCGAATCAAATAATTGCGGGTTGAAACCCAGGAACTTAGACTTCCTTACACCCAAAAAAATAAAATAAAATAAAATAAAAAATTGAGCTTTTATATACAGCAGTATCCACTAAACGTGCTCAAAGCGCTTTACAAAGAGTCCCTGACCAACAGCAAAACGTGAAAGAAAGAACGAGACATGAAGCCTGTTAGGCGATAGCACAATTTTTTCCCGTAGAGACAACATGATACAGACCAAATCCCAAACGCGATTGTGAAAAGATGAAAATTGATATATTATTTATACTGTTATGCTCAATCTCACCTAATCTGTTTTTGAATGGCAAATCGGGTTAACAATGACAAAAGGTTGATAACTTATTAAAATAATATATCCACACATAAACAAATGATAACAATGGCAACATTCCTTGGCGTGGGTTCGTGTGTGTGTGTGTGTGTGTGTGTGTGTGTGTGTGTGTGTTTACGTGTGTGCATGTGTGTGTGCGTATTACTTTCTATTTTCATCTCTGTTTAGTTTTTTTTTGTTACAAAACGTCACATGTTTCTCTATATAATCATAGTATTACCATAGCCATTTTTTAAAAATGCTTTTCAATGGACAGAGTCGACATATACTTATTTGCAGGTCTGACAACCCAAATTGTTATGGTCTCAAATCAACACAAAATATTCCCCATTACAACAATGTTAAACCAAGCTCATGATTGTGTTCGGATGTCAGACCTACAAATATGTACCTAAACCTCGACAAGAGTCAAATCTAAAAATGCCTATTTATTTTAAGTTGCTAGTTCAATTGTTACGATGTACCTGTCAAGATAAAATAACGATAAGTATTGAAATGTAAGCTCCAATTATTAAACGAATACAGATAATGATAATAATAATAATAATAATAATAATAATAATAATAATAATAATAATAATAATAATAATAACAATAATAATAATAATGATAACAATAATAATAAGAATAATAATAATAATAATAATAATAATAATAATAATAATAATAATAATAATAATAATGATAATAATAATAATAACAACAACAATAATAATTATAATAACAATAATAATAATAATAATAATAATAATAATAATAATAATAATAATAATAATAATAATAATAATAATAATAATAATAATAATAATAATAATATAATAATAATAATAATAATAATAATAAACTTAATAAATTGGAGCTTATATTTCAATTATTATCGTTATTTTTTCCATTGAGCTTCAAGCAGAAATATTTTCATTATTCCGTATTCTGTTAAGATAAAGTATTTCAGTTTTTCATATAATATCTAAATATCTTTTACTCAAACTATCCTTTTCATACAATTCGATTCGTAGAATTTACAAGTGAAATTTACGAGTACAATCAATATCCAGCTAAATCTCAAAAGCAGAGGGTGATTGATGCAGATCCAAATCCTTACTTTCTACACCTTATAATCTGATGAGATAGACAAGGACTTACCTTCATTATCGTCGTTGCAGAAGAATCTATGAGAACAGTTCGATGACGCGGCAGTCGTAAAATCAGGGACCGATTCAGTCGTTGTGGTATCCATGGGAAATAACTCATGAATTTATTCCACTATCTATCCCAAGTCCATTTTGACATTGTTATTCTCTCCCCTCGATGTCACCACAACTCCAAACGAAATTCATTTGTTTGCATTGAAAACGAAAGTTCGAAAGTACGTGCATCACACTGCATTCACATGCTTTTTGGGGGGAAACAAACTGCAACGATTTACTAATTTTTAACTTGAAATATTCTGAATTATTTTGAAAAATAAAGGTTGTTTGGATAGAACAGAAACAATATTTAAAACAATCATTATGGTAAAGAGACACTGATTTCGCGTGATTTTAATTATAACTAATCTCAAGCAATCCCTCCCAAGTCTTATGTACCAACATTACATTTCACTCTGATTGTAGAGCCTGTGACCAGATTCTTTTAAATTCGCATCCGAGTCTTTGAAAACATGTAGTATGTAATTATTAAAATAAAAGGACTAGCTATATAGTTTTTAACTGATGGACAGATATAAATAATGATTCATTTTCTTGTAAATCCGTGTGATTCAGCTATGACCCAAGTCAGTCCCCAGCAAACCTACAAGAAAACTTTTAGATCAAACATTTCACTCTTTTAAGTTCGGTCATATCTGAACCTCCATAACACATAAAGAGAATTTGTCCCTATTACATTTATGTAGTACCTCAGTCTAACATTGGAAACCCTTTAACTGTTTCCCACGACCAAAGTGACCGAAGTGTTGAATGGGGGAAATCTGACAAATCACACCAGTCAATCATTAACCCTCTCCTTACCACCTGCATCAAAATCGTCACAATATACATTTTTTTCTTATTCAAATTTATTTTGTACATCACAAACTTTGAAGAATGCTCTTTGTTTAATTAATTAATATGAACATGAATTTGTTTTGTAGAGAGCTTGTTTGAGTTTAAAAATCAATTTTATCTGCTGGATAAGCTTGCCATTATTGAGAAAATACTGAAAAGGATCGATAAGGAGAGAGTGAAGTTTTACGACATATAAACTAGCCAACACAAAGACTCATTGTCGAAGTATATATTATTGACTACGTCTTACTGACCTAAGTCAGTATTGTAAAACAATAAATCGGCTGCTTGGGTATTAATTTCATATCATTGTTTCATACTGATTCCTAACATATTATAGTTTTCACTTAGAGTTTTATTTTAATGTCATTTCAATACAAATTAATGTGCTTGTCTCGAAGATAACACCGCCATCATTAAGACTGGTATTTTAAAATTACAGAGTCAAGTGAAATGATTTGAATTTGCCGACCGAAATTTGAACATATTATGTTGGGTTTTTTTTAAATACAAAATCGAATGGCTTACCGTGTCGTCATTTAGATATGCCACACATTGACTAAACATTGTTTTGTTTCTTTTACATTTTGGTCAGAAACCTTGTACTCCCTATAACGATGGACCCAATCCGAGCTTTAGCTCCGTCCCACAATGGCGTAGAAATAAATAACGATAAAAAGAATGGAATAGAAGCTTCAATCTAATTTACAAAGACATCTCATTCATCTTTGGTGTTTCATTCACCGTGTTTTGTTGACAAACGGATAACCCGGAACGTCCAGTTCATCTGTCTTCGTAAACTGAATTGAAGCTTTGATTTGCTTTTATCATTGTGATATATTTCTTCAAGCTTCAAGCAGCAACATTCGCACAATGGCGTATACACATTTACAAAGTGTGTAGATACATTTACAAATGGTGTATACACATTTACGAACTTCTAGTCTATATTCCTTCCTTCACCGAACGAATCTGTTGACATCCCTGATTCAAGTTACAATGAATGATCTGATAGCGTTGTATTTGTATTAAAATGTACACATGCAGCTTTGCTATTTTAAAAAACCAGTCTGATAAGCTATAATAATAATAATATTATGTTTTGTCCTGTGCGTCATTTCGTATCGAATGTCACTAAAACGAAATCATTTGCATAATGTATTCCTGTCAGAAATGTTTGCCTTGAAATAATAGCGTAGAAGAGTAAATATACTTGCACAACAATGAAGCAGGCCTTAGTTGGTAGCAAGTAGCATTAATACTGTATTTATGATTTACATCTGCATAGGTCCACAGACGCGCTTTACTATCCCATACCTCACCAATATCATTGCATCACTACACTGAATAGTTCCACTGCGTTATTTATCCCACTTGTAAAATACACAAATATAAATAATCAATGGTATTATTAAATTGAGAAACTTGGAAGCAGGCAGTCCAGTTTCACAGTCGAGGAAGACTGATATTTTGGGATGGCTTTTTTCTTGGATTTTTCATTCTTGCTTTGTCTCTCGCACATTTAAAAACGCACTTGTTCGGATCTTTAATTTTATTATGAACTATTTTTGTTAATGTTGACGTTTAATTAATCAACGTACCCGTGCCCATCCAGTTTGTGTGCTCAATAACGAGCGATTCCTGTTTTTCTCCTTTTTTTTTAATCCTTTTTTTTTTCTGGTTGGGAGGGGGGGGGGGGGGGCTAGAGATTAGTAATTTCGACTGACTAGTTATTAAGCAAAATGGTACCCAAATAGAATTCTGCAACGCAATCCAAGGTTTTTTTTGTTTATCTACTCTCTCTCTCTCTCTCTCTCTCTCTCTCTCTCTCTCTCTCTCTCTCTCTCTCTCTCTCTCTCTTTTTTTTTTTTTTTTCTTTTTTTTTTAAAGGATGATGAAGCAAGCGGTGTGTGTAAATAAAAATACATAATATCTAACAACACTCTAAACCAATCCTAACAAGTCTTTGAGCCTTTGGACAAAAGCCGTAAATTAATTATGTTCGGTTCGCCGGGACATTTCTGAGAAGAATTCAACCATACTCTCTTCAGAGACAGTGATTGAAGAGTTCTCCAAACTCCCAGTTTACTTATTTATCAAATAAAAATTGAGATGCACAACATTCCGGAAAAAGTTGAATCCAAACCAAACCAAACACACAAACACTCGACAGATTGTTGATTGATAGTGACCATAGTCAAATTCAAACGAGGCATTGACTAATCTTTCCAATCCGAGCACTCCACCGGGGTTCGAACCAATAAAATTCCGATCCAAGAGCGAATGACCAAACCACTCAAACATCGACTCAAGGTGAGAAAATAGAATAATTATTTCTAAAGATTTATAATCAACGATTATTTTACTTATACTGTACTCCAAAATCGAAAGGCAGTCGTGTCCAGCCAGAAATAAATAATGTCAGGACCATAAACCTGATGGTAACAGCATTCCTACACATTATCATGACCAATATTGATCACAATTGACATACATCAAGATAATGGCATTCGACACACTCACAATATTCAAATTATTCTACGTCCATTAATTATAGTCCATTAAACCTACAACACGTTTTCACAACTCGCTAAGCAAACTACACAATCCTTTTCCACACAGATGAATCCGCAATGTTTCCACAATTAATGGTAATAAGCACACACAAAACACAAACAAAGACGAATAGTTGATAAAATGTAAAATATTCAAGGAAGTACATACAGAACACAAGATATTTATCACAAAAACTAAGACGCGTTTCACTAGTTAACTTTTGTACTCTGGAAAGACATGTATTTAAAAATTTGGCCAGAAAACTCGTCCTTCAAATATTGTTCGATTTAAATGACCCTTATCTTGACAAAAACTCTCAAACCTGGGACCTCGCGATATTTGAAGGACGAGTTTTTTGCTAAAATTTTAAATTTTTGTCTTTCCACAGTACGGCAGTTATCTGGTTAATACTTGCCACACGAACAAAAATTTTCACGCTGATTCTTATATTCTCGCATTATGTTCTACAAGTTAAACAATGATACGAACAACTCGGGTCACAAGACGATAAAAGAAGTCTCAAGTGTAGTTCGGTAGCCTTTCTACAAGTTAATAATATGGCTATATTATAAACCCGTGCCGCTACAGCTCAAAGAACCAGGGGACATTTATGGGGCAGTAATAATGATACGGGTCATTGACCACGATGAGGATCCAAAAAGTACCAATACAGGGCATTACCTACAGGACTGATTTGATGACGTCATCAAAGTCTCAAAACAAACAAAAAGGCCTATGACGACAATTCGTACCGCTCGTTAAGGATCTGCTGAGCAGGGTTGCTTGGTGATCGCATTTTTAAGAGTGGTCGTGTCCTTAATTTCCATTAATTTCAAATCTATGTTGCCATATCATCAGAGCAATCGATAAGTATTTATTGTGAAAAATTGATGGATCGACGATATATATAGGAAACTCTCGCTTCAGTCTTCTGAAGAATGTTTACTCACTCGAACCATTCAGAGAGCTTTAACATACCCCCTACTCACTATCACCACCCCATTCGAAGGTTGCTACATTAAGGGGCGAAAAGGCTATAATATAATAACGCTTAATGTATGGATATAGCCAGTGGATAAGCGACAGCACTGTCGTGCAATATTATGTGTATTATTATT
>NC_088360.1:124973046-124998046 GCF_034508935.2 Berghia stephanieae | reverse complement strand
GTAGTTTTTATTTTTGGCAAGTTTGATAATATTTTGAGGGGAGAGAATTGAGCGGAAGATAATGTTTATTTAAAAATTAATGATAAAATTCCGCCCTTAACTTTAATTGGGAAATTCCTTTAATATAGATTGCAAGATAAGACCCGATTAAACCAAGATTGTTTGGGTTTTTTTCTTTCTTTCTTTTCCTTTCCGTTTTATTCGTTATTTTTTAGAATTCAAAGTTAAATGACTCTTTCTTGTAGTGTCCTATTGTTGTACAAGTCGCATGTTAGACTCCCTCTCGGTATTAGAGCCAAAACTAAACTCATTCCTCTCAAATGGTGAAATGTGTGTAAGGTGAAATTAAACCAAGAAAAATAAGATGTTATTAAATATCGATAATTTACGAGTAATTAATTGTTAAATGTAGTTGACTTCATTTGAACTTTAGTGACCTCTGGTTGACCTTCAAGTGGTCGAATTGTAATTCCAATCGATCAAATATTTTTCAAAGATATCAATCTTACCAACTTTAAAGAAAAATAAACTTTTACACGAATATGAAACACGACGAGGTTTTTTTTTTCACTAGGAGGTGACTCTACTATCTGGGACCAAATTGTTAATATCATTGCAACCCATTTGTGATTACGCTAAGCATCGCTTGATTTATATATCGCTTGCTTTTATCCTTATTCGTCTATACCAACGGTCTAAAGTAAGTTGCAAACGCATTTCCTCAATCCACACCACGTATCATCATAATATGACTAGTTTTAGATGAAGTACTCACGGTTCATGGCCTACATGGTCCACCAATATTGGCTATTTCCTCGATACTGGTTAGTCCCTGGTCAGTTTTATTTACGCTACCATGGCAACATCACAGTGATTGGATCCCAAGGGAAGGAGATGAGTTTGATTATATTCCGATAGAATTCTCGCACGTCAAGCTCAATAGGTGAGGAGGGGAAAATCTGTGGATGGCCAGAGTCAATTTGCAATAAGTACCAAGCAAGGCATGATGTGTCTGGGTTATCGATCATATCTATCTTAACGGATACCAAGATGGAGGTAATGTGTGACCTACTGCCTCTAATCGGTATGAAGTCGAGGTGAACCAGATTCCCGAAAGTGAATTTAAAGTGAAAATGGTTTGATTTTTTTTAATGAGATCCGAGTTGGTTTACAAATTGATACTCATTCTTTTAGAATGTGGTTATGTGGTTTTGTAGTATGACACTCCTTTCGGACCGAAAGGTCCATGGTTTGAGTCCCGCAATGAGCAGCGTCAAGTTGAGTCCTTGGAATAGTCTCTTTACTCACATTCTCTCACCATACTCCCACCGTGTAAAATGAGTACCTGACCGTTTATAGCGCTTTCTTTGTCGAAAAAAACTGTACGGTGTCATGTCTCATCCTACATGTTAAGCGATGCTGATGGCTTGGGACCCCTTGTAAAGCGCACTGAGCACGTTTAGTGGGTATTGCACTATATAAATGCTAAAGTTGTTTTTTCTATTTTGTTTGTTGTTTTTTAGAGGGGACTTTTTTTTAGATGGGTCACATTGATTGAAATAATATATCATACTGATTTCGTGAAAATCAATATTCTAGGTCTGAATCACCCTGACAAAAAAAAAACACTTCAACCACTCAGGAATACAGCACAGACGCTACAATTCTTACTTCATTTTGTTTTATTTGTTTTCAACGTTCCTTTGTTTAATGTTTCGCTGACGAATGGTTTGTAGCTGAAACGTTCATTGTCTGTATTTTTCCCATCCGAAGTCTTTCCATTTTCACCTTTTCGTTAGTATTATAACGATCCCAGGTTTCGGACAGTCCCCACCACTCTACTTTTCCCCTGACATAAAAAAAATTTTATGAGCTTTTATATAGCGCAATATCCACTAAACGTGCTCAAAGCGCTTTACAAGGGGTCCCTGGCCAACAGCAACATTTAACATGTAGGACAAGACACGACGCCTGTTAGGCGATATTACAATTTTTCGGACAAAGACAACGCTGTTAACGGCCAGGTACTCATTTTACACCTGAGTACGGTGAGAGAGTGTGAGTAAAGAGCCTTCTCCAAGGACTCAACTATGCGCCGAGCGCGAGGCTCGAACCCAGGACCTTCCGATCCGAAAGTACCTTTGAATTCAGAAAACTGATTGGAGCAAGAATTTACATTGATAAAAAAGTAAAAAAGAGAGGGGGGTTTTCAGAAGATAATAATAATATAAAATGCTTACACTCCTCTTGTTTTTTGTTGTTTTTATTCTTGTAATTTCGGAGGTGTTCCCATCCCAATCGCTGAACGAGCTTGCGAATGCGCATTGGGAACAAAGCTCGAATTTCAAAAAAGGAAGAGTGTAAGAAATCGTATTCTTCTCCTATTTCGTTATCTCTAAATAAAAGATATTTTCAAAAATGTTTAATAGATATCCTACTTCTTTTTTTTTTTAAACTGATTTTAGTGATTTTAGTGGGGTCGGGTAAACAGTATAAAAAATATATACATATATATATATATATATATATATATATATATATATATATATATATATATATATATATATATATATATATATATATATATCGACGTGCACTTATTTGTTGTCCCAATAAATGTTGTCTTTTTGTTGTTGTCCTTTGCATTTTTATTTGCTTTTTTTATTTTATTTTATTGTTGTTTTTTTTTGCATGTGTTTTTTGTTTCTTGTTTTTTTGGGGTTTTTTTTTTTTTTGTTTGTTTGTTTGTTTGTTTGATTTTTTTTTTGTGTGTGTGTTATTTGTTTTTTGTTTTTTTGTTGTTTTTTTTTTGTTTTTTTTTTTTTGTTTTTTTGTTTTTTTGTTGTTTTTTTTTTTTTTTTTTGGGGGGGGGTTCTTTTTTCTGTGATGAGAACCAGATCCGTCAATAGTGGAACGTCCCTCTCACGGCTAGGCGGGGGAAGCCGTGTTAATCGGATCCCGCTTCTATTCATCACCACAAAAAAGTGTTTATTCTCTATTGTCCTCTAGCACTTCTGCTGTTTTCGTTTGTTCTTACTATCGAATTGCAGACCAAAATCACACCAGTGAATCGATATGACGTGCAATATCACAAATGGAAAATAAATCTAGCAGGAGGTTTTGAGTTTCCGGTTGAATATTTACATTAAACGTTCGTCATTTTAAAAATCGAAGAGGTCATTGCTCCATTATCCCACGTATTACTAATAATGTCTAATATAAATTGTTATATTTCACACTAACACACTCACATACACACGCTCTCTCTCTCATATATATATATATATATATATATATATATATATATATATATATATATATATATACATATATACATATATATATATATATATATATATATATATATCAAACACACACACACACACACACACACACACACACACAGACACGAGTATTTCCAACAATTTTGACAATGTTAGTACTTTACGGGGAACAAATCTTATCGACATTCATAATGCCTGGGGTTCGAACCCCAGTTGAGAACGGGGGTTTTTATCTTGCATTATTACATCTTCTTTAACGAACACTGAATTAATTACTCAATCACTCAATTATTAGGGTGGAACCGCAACAGGTAAAACGGAAAATGGATAAAACGATGGACGGCAAGGCCGTGGTCAGAGTGTTGTCATTACGTCACGGTAATCCTTTAGGAGATTGGACTTTGATATCCGGACTATCTATGTATTATTAAAATCTACTCCACAGTGTGGTGGTCCCTTTTAAATAGATGTAGTTGGTTGCGTTCATTAAATATTTTCAAAATATTTTTTAAAGCAGAAGGTAAAATTCAATACAGAAGATAACAGAAGAAAATAATATAGTCAACCATGAAAAAGCCATTTTAAGGCTTCTGTTTCTGACCAGAAAAGTGCACGTAACTTGGCTTATTTGTGAATAGAAATTTGGCAATTTCTTTATTTTTAAGCTTTCAACAATCATATATTAAAACTGTTTGCCTGATAAGTCCACAATCGTTTAAAATAAGTCATCAGTATATTTTTTGTAGCTGAATATCCCGTTCGAGATGTAAAATATGACCTTTATTGAAGACGTGGATTACACAGACGACATAGCATTAATGTCCAGCAAGCACCAGGATGCAATGGAAAAAGAATACAGACTAAATCAGCTCGAGTCCAAGATTGGCAAGAAAATAAACTGAAAGAATTGAAAATTATGGAAACAATAAATGTAACAGTCTCAAGAGAACTCAACATAGGAACTGAGAGATTATGATGAGGTAGAACACTTCATTGTTTAAGGATCAAAAGCAACAAATGATGGAAACTCAGGGGAAGATTCGAAACACAGAATATGCAAGACAAATCAAGCGTTAGCAATGCTAAGGAAAATTTGGAGATCTAAAAATCTTCAGACCAAAAATCAAATTGAAACTATCCAAGATTAATGTTCTTTCAGTCCTCATGTATGTAACGAACGTTGGAAGGTAAAGCCAATTTAACAAATAAATTGGAATCGGTTCAAAACAAACGCCTCCAAAGGTTTTTTAAGAATATCTTAGGCCAACAAAATTAGAAATGAAACCCTGAGAGAAAAGACAGATACGATGAGCATTGCTACAACTATAAAAAAAAAAAAAAAAGACGCGGATGAACGTGGCTTGGACATTTTGCCAGAATATAGGCAATAACTGCTTTGCTAAGAATTGCACTCCGCTGGATGGCTGATGGCAAAATATGAAGAGGCAGAATATTCACGGATAAAGAGCTCAAAGAGACCGGTCTAGCCTGGAATAACATTGGTGTTCATGCAGCCGACAGAAAGAAGTGGAAGTCATTGGTCACCTTATGCACCCCATGGCACGATGAAGATTAAGTGAGTTATGACATAACCCAAAAATAGAACTCCGTTCTTAAACAAAATAAATCATCCAAATACAAGAATAATATCATCCCTTTACTTGGATTAAATGTTTATCATCAATACAGAAATAGATGAATTTGAAAAGATGGTTACATTGTAGACTTACATGAAAAATATATATGTCCTGTTTCCAAAAGACTTAATTTTTGCTAAAATCGTAAATTGGAACTTGGATCTTTAAATGTAAAATGGGTTTGAGATTTTTTCGAGGGGAGGGGGGAATGCGCATTGGGAGAATTGTTGGGTGTTAAAAGCTGGTCATCGAGTGACATGAGGAAATTTAGAAGGAAAAACAACTTCCTTTTATCACTCCGCGGTGTCTCTTGCTCTTCGACAGGAAGACGGGTCAAAGCCGGAATAAAAAGCCTTTGAGAAAAAGCGTTGACATTACTAATGGATGAGCTATGGCCACGGGAGACATGGATGGACTCCTACATTAACAATGCTTTCCAATCTGTTGTCATGGATATATACAACAACACCCCTCCCCTAAAACCTTCTACACCTCTGTCTATCTGTCTTTCTGTATGTCTCTCTCTCTATCTATCTATCTTTATATCTATCAATCTATCTATCTATCTTCTCTCTCTCTCTCTCTCTCTCTCTCTCTCTTTCTCTCTCTCTCTCTCTCTCTCTCTCTCTCTCTCTCTCTCTCTCTCTCTGTGTGTGTGTGTGTCTGTGTGTGTGTGTGTGTCTATCTATCTATCTATCTATCTATCTATCTGTCTCTCTTTCTTTCTTTCTCTCCCCTTCTCTCTAGATTTATCCTTATCTATACACACAAACACACACACACACACACACACACACACACACGCATATATATATATATATATATAGATATATATATATATATATATATATATATATATATATATAGTATTTTTTACAAACCTTTTAAAAATTTGACTGATGCAAAATAATATGACGTAGTGGGCTGTTTTATGAATATAAGTTACGGTTATAAATTTTGGTGACATAATATATCGTAGATGACTACATGACACACCAGAGGATGAACCAAAAAAAACATGGTTAAATGCACACGATTAAGATGTATCGGTTAGTTTTGTTTTGTTTTTTAAATCCATCTATAGAGTGACGTGGCCGAGATATTCCCTCCTTTTAGATATGAAATGATTTCTTCACTTTCTCATAATTAAATAAATTGATGTTTATTCTGTCATGTCCTTTTCACAAATGTGATCCACCGTGTGAAAACGGTACTATACCGGGATGAATTTGAACACAGAAAAGTGAATGTTGAACTAAAATGACGAGAAATATGAATTTTGAGATGTATGCGGTGTAAGAAATTGTATCCATTCTCCACCATAAGGAAGTGAAAGTTACCGCAAGTTTCGTACAAGTGGCGATTAATTCAATTTCCAGCAACTTCTTCGTCCTGACATAATACCGTTTTGAGACGGTATGTTACAAATGGTGTGAACTGAATTATTTTTTTTAAATTGAGCTTTCATATAGCGCAATATTCATTAAACGTGCTCAAAGCGCTTTACAAAGGATCCCTGGCCAATAGCAACATTTAACATGTAGGACGGGACATGACGCCTGTTAGGCGATATTACATTTTTTCGGACAGAGACAAGGCTGTTAACGGCCAGGTACTCATTTTACACCTGAGTACGATGAGAGAATGTGAGTAAAGAGCCTTTTCCAAGGACTCAACTATGCGCTGAGCCAAGGACCTTCCGATCCGAAAGCGAGTGCCATACCACTAAACCACTTAGCCGCATTACCTCTATAGAATTTGTAAACAAAGCAACGTGATTTATTTTAGCGGGCCTTTCTTCTTGAAGGATTCATTGAAACAGAAAGAACACAAGAAGCAAATGCAGTAGTTTGTTTTGAATGCGAATTTCCAAAATAAACCAAATTTAAAATCCGTAATTGCCTCTTTCTCTATTACCAGCAAACGACAATAACTAACCGCTGTCTCGTCTAGCCCCATGACCCGGGGGAAATGAAAAGAGAGACACCCCGTGGACAAGCTGGCGGCACAGGTGACCGGGGTACACCCCGTGTGGCTGGGTCTTGAATTTCTCTCACACCCGAAAATTATACTCTTGGGAGACAGCATTGGAATAATGGGCAGTGGATAATAATGTGTAGTGTAAGTTATAATCGCATATAATGGTCCCCAAGAGTGTACATCGGTTCTGTGTCGTGTGGTTTACAAATGATAATGCATGGTGTGGTTTCTAGCACTCGCCCCAAATTATAATGAGTTATTGATTGCAAAGCCGAGATCCATATTTACATGATAACAGAAACAAAATACTGATAGCACTAATGGTTATCATAAATGAACAAAAATACATAATATATAAGCTTTACAAAAAATAACAAAAACAAAAACAAAAAAAAAACAAAAACAAACAAGGAGCGCTTCGGGATCAAAACCCTTCTTCAGCCAACAACAACAAAAAAAACATTAAAAACATAAATACATGACTTTAAAACCAGATCTTCGGCAGAGGAATGTTTGGTACGTCCTCTCTGATATAAAACATTGGAATGTAAACAAAAAGAAGAGTTCGCTTGGTTACCAAGGACACGCCAAATCAAAGAGTCATATCCAAGCCACAACAAAGAACCATATTATTATCATTATGATGGGACTATGACAGTAATAACAAATCGCGTGTTCGGTTAGAGCAAAATGAATGCAGATTAGAAAACTAGCTGATTAAATCAAGTATAATGTTTATCACAGAACGGTTCCACGGCTTTCATTGTTTAGTCCTTATTTCATATCGTCCATGTCAGTGTCGGTGAAATAAAAAAAAACAATAGACTTCAAACATTTTAACTTAATTGATTCCTAGAATAAACAATTAAGTGGGGCATAATCCCAAAAATGTACAGGACAAGGTGTGTCTGAATCAGTGCCAAATAAATAAAATGAAAGAAAAATACGAGAAAAGGCCATCTCCCACTCCACTTGTTTTTTTTTCTCTTTTGTTTTTGTTTTTTTTTTTTTTTTTTTTTTTTTTTTTTTTTTTTTTTTTTTTTTTTTTTTGCTTTTTTTTTTGTTTATGTTCTAACTTTATTGTTTTTTAATGTTTGTTTTTTTTTGGGGGGGGGGGGTTGGTTTCTTTATTTTTTTATTTTTTGGGGGGGGGGGGGGGTTTGTTTGGGGGGTTTTTTCTCTTTCTCTTTACATATTCTTTTGTTAATTTTTGTTAATTTTTTTCTGTTTCCTTATTACTGTATATTTGTGTTAAATAGATTTTTAATTTTGTTTCTTTTATTGTTTTTTAAGTTTTGTTTTGTGTGTTGGTTGTGTGTGTGTGTGTGTGTGTGTGTGTGTGTGTGTTTCTTTTTTCTTTTATTTTATCTGTGAAAACCCGAGATGACAAAATAAATTTAGACAATTCAGGTCACATTTTCCAGAAGAATTGTTGAAATCGATTTTTAAAGTTGTGTCTTGGGAATTCCTAAGTATCGCCAGAAGGCCACAGAATTAGGAAGCGGAAATAGTTAAAACGAAAATAAAGGACAGGCGGGATTATTAGCCTGGAAAATGGAAGTGTCGTTTCCTGGAGAGGTTGTTTTTTGGGGGGGGGGGGTTTTTTTTGTTTTTTTGTTTGCTTGTTTTGTTTTGTTTTGGTGTTTTTGTTTTAATTGCTTTTTTTTTTGTTTGTTTGTTTTTTGTTTTGTTTTGTTTTGTTTGTTGTTTTTTTTTTGTTTTTTTTTTTTTTTTTTTTTTTGGGGGGGGGGGGTTCTTTTAGCAAGTTTGATCCGTATTCTGGAAAGAGCCGTATTTTAAAATGTGGCCAGAAAACTCGTCCTTCAAATATCGGTCAATTCAAATGACCCTCGCGAGGTCCCAGGTTTGAAAGATTTTGCCAAGTTTGTGGGTTATTTAAATTTGATCGATATTTGACAGGCATTGGTCGCAGATGTATATTATAGGTTCTCGGTGTTTTAATTATTTTTCGTTATCAAACCCAGAAACGAAAATGAAAACTACATCTTTCCATTGTTTTTTTTTAATAACTTAATATTGATGCCTTCTTTATTTTTTATTTTTTATTTGTTTTTTTGTTTTGTTTTTTTTTTTGTTTGCTTTTGCTGTTGTGCGGATCGGAAGGTCCTGAGTTCGAGCCTCGCTCGGCGCAAAGTTGAGTCCTTGGAAAACGCTCTTACTCACATTATCTCACCGTACTCAGGTGTAAAATGAGTACCTGGCCTATAACATGTTACAGCGTTGTCTATGTCTGAAAAATTGTAACACCGTCTCACAGGCGCCGTGTCTCGTTCTACATGTTACGTTTTGCTGTTGGTCGGGGGCCCCTGTAAAGCACTTTGAGCACGTTTAGTGGATATTGCACTTTATAAAAGCTCAATTTTTTTTTCTTTCAGCTCAAGTTGTTGATTATTACAACTATGACCTTTTTGACACAACCCCAATTACAAAGAATATTTTGCAACTCGATCTTCTATATGGCCATTTTAATAACATCGGCATCAACAACATCGATTTCAAAACAAATGACGAAGACCACTTCAATACGTGCATGAAAGTTAAATATATCTGTGAACCAAACAAAAAATAATAATAATATAGTTTCCTTGCATTCCGGTTTTGTCAGTGATCGCTGTGAAAGGTATGGAAAAATAGTGTTATACTAAAGACCACTTCGATACGTGCATGAAATACATCTGTGAAACAAATCTATAATAAAAAATATAGTTTCCTTGCATTCCGGTTTTGTCGGTGATCGCTGTGAAGGGTATGGAAAACCCGCGTTATATTAAAAATTGCCCAAGCCTAATCTAAAATCAGTCTGTCCCTTGGGAGAAGATCTATTATTCTGAGTGTTGAATGTCCTATCCAATCGTGAATGCCAGACGTGGCCTTGGGTCGATACTATTTTCTGCATCAATGGGATTGTAATATAAACAAAGCATCCATACCTTATCTGTCGATTATTGACAAAACATGTTTACCTCATTTTAGCCAAGATTTTCAAACTTCTCAAATCGATAAAATAAGATGATCACTATGGGCTTTATCAATCAGTTAGTCAATCGAAATTGTAAATATCATAGTTTCTTTGATGTAATCTGACTTTTTTCTGTTTACGAAAAGTCATGGATAAGCCCCGTGACAAGATTTGGATTGCGCGTGACAATTGATCAATATGCCACTCACTCAATCATTGCGCCAGTCACAATCACGGGTACATTATAAGGTTATTTTATGAAAGTGGGAGAAAATAAAAGGCTGCTTGAAGCTATGGCTTGACTTTAAGAGTATGACACAAGAATAACTACAACAGCATCAAAATAGATCAAAATGATAAACGATGAACGTTTCATGCTCCAAAAAAAATTTTCAGACAAAAACGATTAAAATAGAAATAAAATATGTAACAAAAAAGGGGATAGAGTTCCTGTTGAATCATCGAGATCTTGTTGGCTCAAGAAGGGATTTGATCCCGAAATATTCTTGGTTAGATACTTCATTCTACTTCAAAGCTATTTAGAGTTCGATTTTCAGTACATTTACAAAATTGAAGATGGTTTCATCACTATTATGTGGTGTGTTCCATATAGTACAAGATCAAGTAATAGCAAAGGTACATGAAAAATCCCCGCTTGTCATTGAATTGAGAACTTGGGTTTGAGATTCCAAATTCTGATCCGATGTGGGTATTTTTTTGTTATAAAGACTGTTTTGCCTCGCACTGTCCTTTCTGCCTGGTCTCTCAGTAAACCATTAATTTACTATTTTTCAGACTTCGTATACCATAGAGAAACGAGGTGGCCCAGTGGAGTGGTCTTGAGAGGGGTGAGAAAGTCTCGGATTCGGGACCATGTACTATGGATCAACCCTATTAACTTTAGACGTTACTTTGATAGATTATGTAACCTATTACAATACCACGAGGAAGGGCATAATAAAAAAAAGGAATGTGACGTAATGCAATGTTTTAATAAAATACAATTCGAATGCTTCTAGAGTTTCAAATTATAAAAAATAAACAGGCGATCATATTTTTTTGTGTTGTATAATCGTTTTTTACGCCAAACTTTTTTTCCCCTGAAGGATGATTCCATACTCTAATACAAATAATCTCCCATTACAATCTATAGCAGTTTAAAACATATTCGCTGCACATTAAGACAACACATTTTTTCCTATTGGGCAGAAAACGTTTACTTATAAGTACATTGATTAATTATGATGACCTCCAATCAAGTCAAAAAGCCTTAATCTTCAAACAAGTCTCAGGTTTGAGTCTTTTGGATTTGTTGGAGCTAATCTTATTTGATTGATATTCGAAGTTTTCTGGCCAAAATTATTAAAAAATACTTGTTTCGTCATTGATACGTACTTTTTTAAAAAGTAAATTTTTAAAAGTTTGGCCAGAAAACTCGTCTTTCAAATATCGATCGATTAAAATGGTCTTGTCAAAAACGCTCAAACCTGGGACTTCCTTGAAGACTTCATTGAAATCCCGGATTTGAGAGTTGCTGACCAGAAGACGGTCATTTTAATCGATCGATATTTGAATGACGACTTTTCTGGCCAAAATGTTTAAAATGTGTTGTTTTAAAGTACGATAGACAGTATTGTTCACTATCTTTTGTCCTGATATTTCCCTCTATGCATCTTTCTCCGTTCAGGCTTAATCTGATTTATCACGATAATCATCGCAGATCCATTGAGATTGCCATAATGAAGAGGGTTTCCTTTATTTTTTAAAGTTGTGATTATTGTTCTCAGCAATAAATCGGTCCAATGCTTTATCAATCAATAACGTTTTTATCATCCTATCCGTTTTTTGTACAGATGAGCGGGGGGGGGGGGTGCAGAGAGAGAGAGAGAGAGAGAGAGAGAGAGAGAGAGAGAAAGAGAGAGAGACAGAGACAGAGACAGAAAGAGACAGAGAGACAGAGAGAGAGAAAGAAAGAAAGAGAGAGAGAGAGAGAGAGAGAGAGACAGAGAAAGACAGAGAGAGAGACAGAGAGAGAGACAGAGAGAGACAGAGAGAGAGAAATAAAGAAAGAGAGAGAGAGACAGAGAGAGACACAGAGAAAGAGAGAAAGAAAGAAAGAGAGAGAGAGAGACAGAGAGAGAGACAGAGAGAGAGAGAGACAGAGACAGAGACAGAGAGACAGAGAGACAGAGGAAGAGAGAGAGAGACCACTTTTAAACCATCTTATGAGTCTGCTTTTTTAAAATTTCTCTTTTTCTTTCGGGTCTTTTTAATGGGAAGGACTGGAATAACCTTGGCTTCGGTTTCAGTGCTCAAGGCTTGATCATCGTCAAGGACAATAATAGTTTGGGTTGGTTTGAAAATAATTTCCATTACAACAATTGTAGTAACTTGGTCAATCAGACCTGCAAATAAGATAACGTTGGCTTTTAAGGACATCCAGTACGGTGGGCGTAATCGAACGAGGTACATTTTGGGTTCGAGGCAAGGACCATATCCGCGGTGCTATAGTGCTTTTCTTTTCTTTCTTTTTTCTTTCCTTGGATCTAAATTTGCCTCTATTTCACCAGATGTAATGTGAATGGTGTAGAGCTAGAAATAAATTTGGTGATCGAACTTCCAGTGTCACACGGATTGACATTAATCTCCTGACGGGACAATCCTTTGGTCATCTAGCTGTGTCTGTTTTACTCCTGATACGTTTGGTTGTCTCTTGCTTCCTCTTGAGAGACGTAAAAACTTTTACTTCAATATTATGTCAGATAAAGATCATATAGAGATCTAATATTTATCTGTGTATTCTTATTTCGTATTTGCTATTAATCCTGTGTGCTCTCAGCGACGTGTTACTATTTGTAGATCTGATAACCCAAATCATTATGGTCTCATTCTTGCAATGGAAATACTCTCAAACCAATGCAAATACTGTCCATTACAATAGTGTTAAAACGATCCGACAATTGAGTCCGACCAGCAAAATATGTTCACGTCGACTCTGGGTAAGATGAAAAATATTTCCCACAATAAAGAAATTTTGAATTGAAAGCGAATTGAATATTGTATTCTTCACCGGGAAAGAAATGTTCTGCTCACTTCAATGCAGCTTTTATGGCAAACTCGATACCTTTATGAATTGCAAGGTAGGACGCCAATCACACTTTGTCTACTAAATTTGAGGCAAAATGAGGTCATGTGGTTTTACTGCAAGCAATTTATCTGAAAAAGACCGGATGCTGAAAAGTGTTTAGGTGAAATACTCACCGTAAAAATACACAACATCATGTGCTACAATAAAAAGCTTATAGTAAGATTAAGAGAATTTAGTGAGAAGTAATCACTCAACTGGTGGTCTAATAACAATACCAAGAACTAAGTGACGTCATTTTCGTTCATTCTATAATAATGTGATATAAGCTCACATAATACGAGAAAGCCATGTAATTGTAGCTTTCATAGCCCAATACTTCAAATATAAATTGCGTCATACGCGACGATCGCCATAAGAACGTGGACAGTGATTACTTTAGTTGGACTAAAGGCAATGCCAAACATTTTAATCGATCACACAGATTATTTTATTGTATACATCTCGCTGTTCGATTTCTTTTTGGTGGTTGCTCCGTGAATTGGGAAGAGTTTACTGAAGGCTACAATCGAATTCCTATATATTAAGGATATTAACACTAATACAATATAATGCCCCCTTCGTCTGTTAAACCCCCATGTGTTATCAACACGAAATTAGTTGTGTTACGGTCATTACAATTGTCTTCAGTAGTTTACCAGCCGTGCTATCTTGAATGCATGCATACTCGCCGAAACGATTGGCCCTTCAGATTATGTACATCAGTACAATCTACGTCGACGTGCAATGTGAGAGTAGAATTTCAAATCATTGTGTTACAAAGTTGTGATAGTTGCTCATAAACCGTTTTGGCTGGTGAGCATCAAAATACTTTTTAAGGCAGCTATGCCACAACCGAGAGAGAAAAGTGGTCTTTCAAATCCTGAATATTGCTCACAATTTCTTATACAAGTAATTAAGAATTACAAAGCGTTGTCCAACAATTAGATAGATACATAATTCTATGTATCACAATATTATGAAAATTGTTCAAACTGGAGGGCTATTTGAATTTGTTAGACTAGTAGGCATATATGAATGGTGGTTATGGTAACGTTTAATATCAGATAGATTGGTGTCAGATGTTTGGCTGTTTAAATACAACAAAAAATATAGAAATGTGCACTGCATCCTACCAATAAATACACGACAAATTTGAATTTGTTTTATAATGATTTAATAGGTATTGTTTTACTGGCGAAAACTGGTGAGAATTTAATTGATGTTCTTATTCCCAAGAATTAAGACTACGAGTGCCAAGGATGAGAATTCAGTAACAAATATTTTCTCACCAAGTGGCAGGCTTGATTTGTTAGAATTACAAAGGAAACTCGTTACTAACCTTGCACAGATTTTCAATTTTCCAAACACTTTACATAAATTGCAAAGTATATCCTCAGCTTATCTTCAAACTTGCATCCAAATGTTTGTATATTAAAATACCTACGTGTAATTTGAGCAAAGGCTTTTAATGTACTTTATCAAAGAAAGTCACAATTCTAATAGTGTTCGTTATTTGTTTTATAATATCACAGCCTCTAAAATGCATCACGTACAGATTATTCTAAGGCAATCGTGTAGGTTGTTGTTTATATGAATATCCAATCTGTCACAGGCGTTGATCCTGCCACTCAAAATAAAATGAAATGAAAAAAGATGAGACTGGCAGCGACAACCCGCAAACCGAAACACTATAATTATTATGCGAATTCCAGGATCGACGAAGGATGTCGGTGAGTGCCAGAAATGCTAGGTAATCGATAAAAACTGATGAGAGGTGGGGGAGGGGGAGGTGTGAGAGGCAATCGGCAGAAAAAGAGAAAGCTCTGTTTTCTGATATTCTCGATTCTCTCAAACATTCAACAGCTCACACATTGACAGTATTGACAAACACAGAACTCTTTCCAAAAAAAAAAAAAATAATTCAGGATTGCTCGAATTTCAATGACGCAAGTTGGAATTGGAAACAAATTAATGGAAATAATTATGCCTTGTGATATGTAGATCGGTCATTAATTTTTCTCCATTATAATTATAATGTCTTCTTTATATATAAACAAACAGACAGATTCAACCAGAGAGATTAAAACAGTAAGATTTCATACAGCAAAACTTGTTTTTGAATGATAGATTGTACAAAGATGAGGAGAATTATCCTCTGGTTTTCATATTCGTGTCATATCAGGAAAATACCGAGTATATTGGGCTAAAAACGATGTCAGTATCCCGGGCCCATTCTTATGTAGAATTACTAGATTAAACCCTTTACCAGTCTATTAAAAGTCTTACTAGTCTTAACCCTGAGAGAAGAAAGTGACTTTTAAAAATTGGTTCTTATAAGCATGTTCTAGTCTCTGCTAGGTAGGCTTTGCCTAGAACTGAGTGTGGCAAGGACGTTGATTCGGTGCAAGTAACTCAAACCCTTCAGTGCACGATGTCTGATAACTGATAAGATACCAGTCTTCTTTTCCAATGCAAAAGATTTGTTTAGCATCACATCCGGTAAAGATTTTGTTTCTTTTCGTTTTATATTTATAGAGCAGTAAAGTTAGATGCCCCAAACGTAAACAAAGGTCGAGAAGCACGTGGCAAACCACATGTTCCTGTCTTGACAGCTCACGTTCCAATGTAAATAATAGAAAAAAATAACCTTTAAAATTTGGCTGCTAGGTGGCAAAAGAAACACATATTCATAAATACTCGACCATGCATCAAATAATGTCTAGATATGGATATTTTATGGAACAAAAGGTAACATTTTCTAAAATTTATCAAAAGTTACAGTCTATCTATTTTTAGACCAGAGCAAATTATTGCGCTGGTGTGAACAAAACGAGAATTATTCGGAGCCTGATTTTCATAATAATTTAGCCTTATATTATTATTTCTGCAACTGTTAGATTTTATGTAAACATATTTTCAATACTGAAAGTGTATTGCCTACAACTCAAACTACAAAATTGGGAGACCTATATTGTGCGTAAATTATTCCGGTCCCTAACGGAAATCACTAGCAACTTGTTATTGTTTACGTTTGGGGCACCTAACTTTACTGCTCTATTGAACTTCAACATAACTATTTAATTTGCCATAACCACATGATGAATCAAGTCACGTGATATTGACTGTCAACTCTATATTTAGGTCAATTAAACACGAAGAAATTAAAACCATAAAAACAAACAAATAAACAAACAAATAACACAGAAAGTGTGTTCTGATCGACGTGCAGTTATTTGTTTTGAGACTAAACTTGAAGTCCGGCCCACAGATTAAGTACCATTGGGTTACAATTCATTCAGTACAAGTGATGGTCGCACCACTTGCGTACCGAGATACGAACTAAAAAGCGAGTTTATGACCATAAGTTTATGAAAACCCCTCACGACATTTCTGCCAAAGTAGTTGAGTTTGAGGCTTGTAAAGTTAATAGCATATATTAATTAACATCATTATAATTAATTTAACATTGAAAACCAACATTCAGAAGGACTATGTGGTCTAGTGGTATGACACTCTCTTTTCGGATCGGAAGGTCCTGGGTTCGAGCCTCGCGCTCGGCGCCAAGTTGAGTCCTTAGAAAATGCTCTTTACTCACATTCTCTCACCGTACTCAGGTGTAAAATTAGTACCCTGCCGTTAACAGCGTTGTCTTTGTCCGAAAAATTGTAATATCGCCTAATAGGCGTCATGTTCCGTCCTACATTTTAAATGTTGCTGTTGACCAGGGACCCCTTGTAGAGCGCTTTGAGCACATTCAGTGGATATTGCTCTATATAAAGCTCAATTTACATAGACAAGACGTGTGATAATGCCATCTTTATGTGTTTTTATCACACTCGGTCTCTTAGCCTAGACGTAACACTTAGGCCAAGAGTAATAAGACGTGTGCACTGGGCTGTATGGTGTATTAGTATAAAACATATCTCAAAATATACCCGGTTTGGGTTATTTTATTAACGAAATAATGTTTCAATTTAGACATTTCATCAGGATTTCATTGGATTGTTGAAAGTACATTTGAGAAAGGTGTTTATTAAGTCGCTCAAACTTTTCGTGTACAGCCATAATCGACCTAAGGTAAAGACTGTTAGTGTCGTAGTTACTATGCAGCGGCCGACGAGTTAAATGGCGATGAAGAAGGGGAAGGAGGTGAAGATGAAGAAGAAGAAGAAGAAGAAGAAGAAGAAGAAGAAGAAGAAGAAGAAGAAGAAGAAGAAGAAGAAGAAGAAGGAGGAGGAGGAGGAGGAGGAGGAGAAGGAAGAAGAAGAAGAGGAGGGACAAACGAAGAAAAGAAATAAAATAGGGAAGAAAATTGTGATGTCAAAAAACTGGTTCCTATTTCGTTGGAAGTGTAAAACCACTCTTCCGGAGGACTGGATACATATCTTGTGTAATTCATCTTCTGATGTCAGAGTATAATGGCATCATATTTTCTAGTCTAAATATGCTAGCCGTCAATACAGATCAACAATTCTCGCTCTTTTACATCCTGTATTCCTTAGAATCTGCCTATACATCCCGTTACTAAAATATTTATGCTACCTTTATGAAACCTATCCATTACTAGTACTCCGAAGAAGTAGTTACATACACACTTCCAAGAATTTAGGAAGTAAAAGAGTAGAGGGTTTGATGTCACAACTTTTCTTCCCTATTGAAATGAATATCGTTTTATATCCGCGTATATAACTTGGTGTTAAAGCGTTCTCATCATAATCGAATTTTGGAGCTTAACGACTATTTCCACTGGCTTAACACAATTTACACTGGAATCCTTTGGAAGGAACAAGCTAGAATTTCAAAAAGCTTCCAAACATTTCAACACTCATTGTTTACCACATAGATGATACACGAAAGAAAATAAAAGCCTTGACCTTTTTCATGCTTCGTTGATTGCCATGGTTATTCTCGGATGTTGAAAAAGTATGCCATGTTTATCTGAACTTATATAAGTGGTGGGTCAGAACATAATATTTTACCTCTCCATGAGGTCATTTACCTCATCATAATAATATGGTCATTGTTAAAATATTATCATGAGGACGATGTATTGAAGGTTTTCGTTTATATAAGATACTTGCTAGATAGTCCTGCCCGCCAAAATCAAGTGTACCAACACACAAAACTATGTGTAGCTTTAACCGTTAACGGTAAATTTGTGAAAATTTACTTGATCTATTCACCCAACTGGTGGTCTAAAAACAATAACAACGATCTGAATGACGTCATCTTCATTCTTTCTGTTGTTATGAATATAAGTAAAATACTCACAACATATGCCCATTAGATTAAAAAATACCGACACACAAAATCATGATTTTAATATAATTTTAAAAAGATTTCTCGCTAAAATGAGGAAAGAAAATTTTGCCAGCTTACGCAGTTTATCGTTACACCCGAGACTAAAATGATTATATCGAGACAAGAAACGTGGGTGCTCCGCTGGATGTTGGCTTTCAATGTTAAGTCGGTAAACATAACTGCCTTCTCAATCGTACAAATACATAAAACTATATGTAAACTCAAAAGTTTATTAAGAGAGCGAAGATGACATCACTAAAGCCTTTGTTATTGGTTTTATTTATTTATTTATTTATTTATTTTTTTTTTTTTTTTTTTTTTTTTTGCCATCGGCGTTAGTGAATAATTCTCACTAAACGGTATATAGAATATAACGTTTAAGGTTACAAATAGTTTTGTGTGTTTGTCCCCTATACTTCCGGATGGCAATGTTGTGAGTTTCTTAGCCAAGTGTACACTATATATTATACATAGAATGAAGTTGACGTCACTCGGGTCTTTGTTATTGTTTTTGCCATCCATGTTGAGCTTTTGGCAAAGAAACTCACAGCATTGCCATCCAGAATTATAACAGACCGACACACAAACCTATGTGTAACCTTGAAGGTTTATAGTCTGGTTAATAAATTTTAGTGAGAATTACTTATAAAAACGGATGGCTAAAAAAACAATAACAAAGACATGAGTGACGTCGACTTCGTTCTAGCTATATTCTATGAGACAAAATTTAGTGAGAAGCATTCACCCAACTAGAGATAGAAAACTGCGAAAGCCAAGGACAAGTTTAAGATATATTATTTCAAATAAACATAAATGAGCGAAGGGATTTTTGGCCTGACCTTGATACCATGTTATTAAAAACCCTTTTGCGACTCCCGAAGTGTCCTGTCTATGTATTTCAGTCTCGAGTGACACTAAAGAGGAGGGGAGTGGCTTGTAATATTCATGTTATTTTTTTTTTTTTTTGTTTACGTTGTTACGATGCATCTCATTAGGCCATCTAGAAAAAGCTCCATTTTACACTCCACAAGTCACCTGTTACGCGCCTCTTTTGTGTTAACACTTTGATAATATTCTTGTGGCCTTCGTAAAGTTATGGCCTGATACTGCCCAAAAAATAACGTCAAAATGCCAGTCTTTTGCCACAAAAGAAAACAGATCGTGAGTTGTATTCAATAGATCAACTAATGAAATAACTTGTTTCCATGAGCTCTACTAACGACAACTCACTAGACGGTGCAAAAATCAAATAATGACGTCAAACTGCCAGTCCTTTTGGATTTCAGTGTCAGGCTATAACATAACGATGGCTACGATATTCTTCACTGCCTACAGCCAGGTACTTATGTACTCCTGAGTCGAAATTGTTATTGTTATGTTTGTATGGCTATGTGGTCTTATGGTATGACACTCGCGTTTGGATCGAAAAGTCCTGGGTTCGAGTCCCGCTCTTGGAAAATACTCTTTACGCAGGTGTAAAATGAAAACCTGACCGTTAACAGGGTTGTATCTGTTCGAGAGAAAAAATGAAATATCGTCTAACGGACCTCATGTCCCGTCCGAAGTGTAAAGTGTTGCTGTTAGCTATGGACCCCTTGTAAAGCGCTTTGAGCACGTTTAGTGTATATTGCGCTATATAAAAGCTCAAGATTTGTTTTGTTTGGGTTTTTTTTTTTTTTGGGGGGGGGGGGGGGGGGGGGGGGGGGGGGGGGGTTGCCTTACCCAAACTACGCTTTTTGTTATGTTTTGTGATCATTGTGATCTATTCGGTCAAAGACTACAAGAGGAGATTTGAATTTAAGTACAAATTTATGAATGCTCGGGTGGATAGATGGGGTCATGATAGCTCAGTTGGTAGAGCACTCGCTTTACATGCAAAGGTACCGAGATCGATCCCGGGTGAAGTCGAGATTGCAACTGGGTCTCTTTGATCTGGCGGAAAGAACTATGCGATCGATTAGCGCCCTATCCAAAGCATAGCAAGCAATTAATTGCTATTGTCTGTTTTGTGCAATAGAAACTTGGATAAACTCCGCTCTGTATGCTCTGAAGAACTATTTTCAATCAGTTTTTTTCTTTTTTTTTTTAAATTTTCCACACCTTATATTCTACTCTAAATTATCAGTCAAGAAGCAGACAATATTATAAGAAAATTCAGAAATATTTAAAAAAAAAAAAAACGATTTGAGGATAAACGACGCATATTTATTGATTTCACAGTACAAAAACATTCTTCTAGATTGTAATACACGCGTGGTACAGGAAAAACACATTACTTTCACGGGAAAACAACATTATATAAAGTATAAATAGACTAGTAATGATTTACTGATATTATAGTGAGCAATATTATAGTGATGCTGGCTTCATGAAGTAACATATGTACAAAATAATATAATAAACAAAGCATGTATTTTCAGCTGTTATGATCATTCCAATTTTTTAAGATTGTGGATTTGAATATGATATTTAGATTCCAGACTTAAAATATAAAATTTTGGATAATTTAATTAGAAAAAGGCCTTTGATAAATAGTAGCTATAATCATTTAGATATAATAATATTAGATTAAGTGACATTTTATGTCAGAACATTGTTGATTCTATCTTCAATGACATATTATCAAGTGTCAATTGATTGAATATGTACAATTATATCATTGACAACCTTCTGGTTTAGACGGGTTTGCAGTTGGTTGGTGGAATGAAGACGGCTGGGTCGGGGATGCCAGCAGTGATATCGAAGAAACTGTAGGAAGAGAATGAAATAATGTTTAATATAACCGTTTTACTGGTTTTTGTTATGGACTGAAGAAGGGTTTTGACTCCTAAACGTTCAGTGTTTAGCATTTTGTTCATTTTTAAAGCTGTTATATTCATTTTCCCTACATTATTTTTTAAAGTCCAAAGTGGTTTCCAGATATGTGGGAAGATGCAGTTGTTAGGGAAAATCCTACTGTTGTTAGGGAAGAAGAAGACGAAGAAGAAGAAGAAGAAGAAGAAGAAGAAGAAGAAGAAGAAGAAGAAGAAGAAGAAGAAGAAGAAGAAGAAGAAGAAGAAGAAGAAGAAGAAGAAGAAGAAGAAGAAGAAGAAGAAGAAGAAGAAGAAGAAGAAGAAGAAGAAGAATGAGGAGGAGGAGGAGGAGGAGGAGGAGGAGGAATTTTGATTTGACAATTGTTTTTCATTTGATTCACCCTAATATTAGGTGAAAGCGGTTATCACAGATTGTGTCACTGAGTTGTAACCAACATGGTGAATACTTTTAAGAGGACAGCACACATGTAAACGCTTTTTTAGGGCTCGATGATTTCTAGGATTGAACAAAACTCACAAAATCACACAATAAAATCATTTTTAAAACAAGCCAACACCGAGATGCCAGTCGCGTGTGGAAAGGTCATTGTAATTTTTCTTTGTCCACAAACTAAGGGACTGAATTTGGTATATAAAGCATTCACTCTATAGGGAATGAGATTAGCGGAAGAGTAGCGTCCCTTGATTGGACGTCACCCATAGTCTGTGACGTCACCGGCGGAAAAGTTATTAGAGAGAGAACGTCATGTTGGTTGTGCGCATGCGTCTCTCGTCCTCTCCGCGATAATACAAGATTGTAAGAACAGGTCATAAATTACTCTTTTTTTTAGTGTCTTTGTTTAATAGATATAGATAGTACTTACTGTGTTGATACGTATCCGGTCCTGTTGCTGAAGAATCCAGTGTGGACAGGGACGCAGTCTGGTGTTGTAACTTCGGCATAGTATTCACCTGAATCAATCGGATTACATGGGAATAGTATTAAAACGAATAAAGTCGTAATTGGATTCAATAGTCTGATGTCACGTCGCTCAGCAACGGCGGCCATCGTGGTTCTAAACAAAGAAAATCATTACTTTTTATTCTTCATGCTGGCTAGAACTTTTCATATGTCTTGTGATCAGAATGTGTAAAAGTCAAAACATGAACAGATTTATATTTTTTTTCTCCTCTGGATACGCTTTTATGCTCGTCGGAGAAATATTTCATAAGGGCGTTCGCCATCGCGATAGTTTAGGGCCAGTTACTAAGTTACCATGCGTCATTACGAGGGAAGTGATGTTACGACTGTTGAAGCGTATTCTTCCTCGCCTATTAGATAAAATAAGTTTGTATAATGAATGGGAGCGATCTATAGTAATGTTTTCGTCCAACCTAGTCATCGATCACATGGTTTGTTGCTGTACATAGATTATTGGACTTTTCTCAATAAATGTAAACACGCTGCTTTGTTTATGACAGTTGTAAACATACCCTTGGGTCATGTTGAGCAAAATGGCCAATTGTGACGTTGGATATTTTTCTCAAACTGTGAACACTTTTCACTATGTGGGTCATTTTGAGCATAAGTTGCAATGTGACCAATGACCTCGTGCACATGGAAATGTAATATAGATAATCCCCATTCAGATCCGATAATTTCACATGTGAGAAAAAAAAGTACTCAAATCTTAGGAACAAAACAAAATATTATATCGTGACATATTTCATATATATCATATGCCTTTATATCATTACTATTTGAGTTAAATCCCGAATCTTAAAAGATGGTAAGAATCTTTTATATGCAAAATGCAGACTTTTTTAAACATAACATGTATCTGACAAACATGGGCGTCTTGGAAATGAGCAATAGTATAAATGGATAGTGAGTAGATGGGGAAAGAATTATCTTAAAAGTTAAACTATGGATCACGTCCGTTTGTAAAGTTCTTTAAATGCATCAGCCCATGCGACTCGTGTTGGATTGACTTGCCTGGCTATAATCAGTGGCAGATATAGAAATAGTGGTAGTACAAAAAGGTCGTCTAACAGACGACTCGAATTTAAGAAATGAAAATTATTTTCCATTCACTGCAAACCCATTGAGCGTGTTGAAATCGAGTGGTGTCATTTTATTTAGAGGGCAGTGGGAACTGCCTGAAGCCTGGGATCGTGAAAATACAATGGAAAGGATTCGGATGGGAACGGTACAGACAATGGACGTTTCGGGTTCAAGCCCTTCGTCAGCACAACAATAAGCAATAATTGTGGTTGGAAACACAAAAGAGTACGGAGGCTATAATTTATGCTCCGTTTTATTTGATTTGTCGTCCACGTTCCTTTGTTTATTGTTGTGCTGACGAAGGGTTTGTACCCGAAACGTCTATTGTCAGTACCGTTCCCATCCGAAGCCTTTCATTTTCACATTTTCGTTTGTCTTTTTTATTTATATCATTTGGTATGATATGAAATCTGACCAGAGAGTTTTATGATATTTCCATTTCTTTCCTTTTTTTTTTCAATTGTATTCCTTTTGATTTGTTTGTTTGGCTCTCTCTCTCTCTCTCTCTCTCTCTCTCTCACACACACACACACACACTCTCTCTCTCTCTCTCTCTCTCTCTCTCTCTCTCTCTCTCTCTCTCTCTCTCTCTCTCTCTCTCTCTTTTCTTGATATTCTAATTAATTTCCTCACCTCCGTCAGCCTCCCGACTCTTGCCGTCAAACACGATGATGGTAGCGTGCTCGTTAGGGATGTTGACGGGGCCCACATTAGCGGTACCCACGTAGTTGGCGTTAGGTGGGACCCCGAATGTGATGAAGGGACGAGTCAAGGCGCCCACTGTGCAGTTCTTGTTTTTCAGGTCAATGGTGTACTCTTTGTTCTGGTGAGTGGAATGAAAAAAAAACAACAACAAAAAACATGACAGGTCAAAATATTATGCTCTTTGTCTTTTTAATATCTCAAAGGACACGTAACACTGTCAATGCTCATTTTTTTAAAAGTCTTGTCAAAAAAAAAACTCTCAAACATGTGACTTCCTTGAAGTCTCAGATTTGAGAGTTTTTGAGAGGATGAGGGTCATTTTTATCAACTGATAATTGAAGAACGAGATTTCTAGTCAAACTTTTTATAATGTGTTTACTTTTAGTTGTGTGTGTGTGTGTGTGTATGTGTGTGTGTTGATTATGTGTGTGTGTGTGGGGGGGGGGGGTTATCTTTTTGTTTGTTTTTTTTTTTGGTTTTGTTTTGTTTTGTTTTTGTCGTTGCTGTTGCTTTCAGAATACGTCAATGTTTGACTAATGTTGGTTGGGTTGTTTTTTTTTCGGAGCTCTCAAAAAAAAAACAGCAGTAACTGGGTTGCTGGATTCGTTAATATCTGGTGGAAATTTATTTTTGATAGATCAGCGTCTTATCCAACGTGTAACATCCAATAATTACTATCAAGCAGTATAGTAGAAAGAAAAGCTCCGATATCATAATCCATATGGTTCTTTAACGATTAAATCCACAAAAATTCTAGAGCAAAAAATAATGAGCAAAGTAAGAGGTTATTTTTTAAGAGTACATTAATCCATTAAAATCATTTTTCAGATATTATTTGGGGATGATTGAGAAAAGTCTTTTAGTCAAATAATGGCTTAAATTAATATTATGTGGAGAATAATTGTAAAGCATTTTGTGTTTGAAGTAGTAGAGTAACAACTATGGAGCGGATCCAGGGATTAAAATTGGCATGAGGCAAGTTTGAAAGGGAGTTGAAGTGTTTGGGGCAATGTCTTCAAGACAATAATTAAACGAAAATTGGTAATGACGAGTATGAGTTGACCAACGAAAATCTAACATTCTCTCTCTCTCTCTCTCTCTCTCTCTCTCTCTCTCTCTCTCTCTCTCT